>NC_091203.1:3940524-3980524 GCF_040958095.1 Procambarus clarkii
ATATTTATATATATATATATATATATATATTTATATATATATATATATATATATATTTATATATATATATATATATATATATTTATATATATATATATATATATATTTATATATATATATATATATTTATATATATATATATATATATTTATATATATATATATATATATATTTATATATATATATATATTTATATATATATATATATATATTTATATATATATATATATATATATATATATATATATATATATTTATATATATATATATATATATATATATATATATATATATTTATATATATATATATATATATATTTATATATATATATATATATATATATATATATATATATATATTATATATATATATATATATATTTATATATATATATATATATTTATATATATATATATATATTTATATATATATATATATATTTATATATATATATATATATATTTATATATATATATATATTTATATATATATATATATATATATTTATATATATATATATATATTTATATATATATATATATTTATATATATATATATATTTATATATATATATATATATTTATATATATATATATATATATTTATATATATATATATATTTATATATATATATTTATATATATATATATATATTTATATATATATATATATATATATTTATATATATATATATATATATTTATATATATATATTTATATATATATATATTTATATATATATATTAGGTTAGGTTTGGTAGGGTTGGTTAGTTATCATATATCTACGTATAACTAGCTAGTTTTACCTTTATATATATAATATTTATATATATATTATATAAAAAGTTTGTGAGGAAGACCTCTGGTGCCAATGTGGGGACCCATAGCATAGGAGAAGAAAATAAAAAGTATTCAGAGGAGACCTTGTGGTCACTCACTAAACACTAATATTATCTTCTACCACCCCCATTCTTTTGTATGTACACATATATTTGCTTTATTTGAACTTTGTTACAAAGAGGGAGTTACATATAGGTTACAAAGATGGTTATCATATATATATTATTTATATATATATATTATTTATATATATATATTATTTATATATATATATTATTTATATATATATATATTATTTATATATAAATATATTATTTATATATAAATATATTATTTATATATAAATATATTATTTATATATAAATATATTATTTATATATAAATATATATATATATAATATATATACTATTACACTACATTCTTATGTATTACACTAATATATATATATATATATATATATATATATATATATATATATATATATATATATATATATATATATATATATTATATAAATTATTTATATATATATTATATATATAATTATATAGGTCATATGTTTTTGTATTTTTGCTGATTTGTTAGTAAATAATAAAAGAAATATAAATTATTTGATTTTTTTACCCTTAAATTGGTTTTAATATTTAAATTGAAAACACTAATATAATATAAAAAAATATAAGAAAAATAATAATAAATTATAAAATAAAATAAAATAAAAATAATATAATATAACATAATATAATTTATTTTCAAGAAATTTAACTTTAAACACAAAGATGTGAAAAGGGTTCAGATAAGGCTCAAACCTTTCACAAGAGATTCATATTGGTGTATGAATGGATTATGAATGACTCATGTTAGGAGTGTAAGTTGCCACAACATCTCAAATTAGTGTTAGATACATATGTCTTGGTTATAAGTTTTGGAAACCTATTTAAGTCCACACACAATATCGTATCTGATACGATAAAACAAACGTTTCCAATACTTTCAAATACTTTCCAGATATGTTGTGGCAACCTAAAATTGTTTGCTGGGACCTCACCAGAGGTCAGCAGCAGCTGTGTTGAGCGCTGAACAGGACTGGAAACTCGTAGCCAGTACACGTCGTCCTCACCAGGTGTCGTCGTCCGTTTGGAGGGGGTTTCGGGAGCTGACCCACAGATGGCGCGGTCGTCACTGCTCCGTGCTCGGACGCTGGATCCGGGTTCGTAACACACTGAGAGTGGACATGCTGAACTGAGCTCCCGGTTTGGAGGCGAGGAAGCCCCAGCCAGTGGACCTATGCAGACGTCGTGGAAGATTAGCTGACTACTGGGGAGTTCATGGAAGCAAGGCTAGGTTGGTGTTAAAGCGCCAAGCGCTCTGTTGCTGATAGTCTATTACTATCAGTGTGGTAGGATTTGCCTATGTGCCAGTTTACTTATATATATACATGAGTTAATATATATGTGTGTGTGGGGAGTAGGGACATTTTGTGGCAACTGGAAGAAGTTGCTGGTTTCAAGAGGCCAGTAGTGAATATAAAATCGTCCAGCTGATTGTGTTACCAGAGGCAAAGTGAGGAGCGTTGCCGCCGTCTGACAGTTCTACATATATTATTTACCATGCGGATCAAATGTAGTTTTCTTCAGTAAACTTATCATCGATTTTACCATGGTGTTTGAGTGAGCCTTCCATCTCTAGCGCGAGTTGAGTGAATTGTTTATATTGCACTGCATTATATCTGGCATTGAGTCCTTGGCATATGATAATTAACAAGACCACTGAGAAGTGTTGCTAGGACGCGAATTCAGGCATCCAGCTGGCGACCTTGATTGAGAGGGTAAAGTGGTAAGAATTCACCTGTGTATTTTCCCAGTGTTATGATGGGTAAATTCAACCGAGAGTAACAGAGGTAAGGTTGGATTTCCCCACTCTCAAGGCCGGGGCATAGGTAGTGTCTCAGCCCTTGGTAGACTGGGGGGGTTCCCAGGGCGAGCACCCAGGTACAGGGAAGCAAAGACCCGCGGGAATAAGCCTAACTATATAAGGAAAAGGAACCGTGGCACTATGTTGTTGTGACTGTCATTGGATGTGTATATCTACGTTGTGACTTTGTTAATGGGTGTCTATGTTTATGTTGTGACTTTGTCAATGGGTGTGTATGTTTATGTTGTGACTTTGTCATTGGGTATTCAGTTTACGAAAGTCAAGCTTCGTCTTTCCACGTTAAGAGAGGTGGTCCAAGCTTCGTCTTTCCACGTTAATAGAGGTGGTCCAAGCTTAGAACACAGTGAGTCCCAATACACCCTCGGACTCTAGAGGTGAGTGAAGGTGGGGTAACCCTAGAGGTGAGTGAGGGTGTGGTAGCTCTAGAGGTGAGTGAGGGTTGGGTAGCTCTGGAGGTAAGTGAGGGTGGGGTAGCTCTAGAGGTGAGTGAGGGTGGGGTAGCTCTAGAGGTGAGTGAGTGAGGGGGTAACTCTAGAGGTGAGTGTGGGAGGGATAACCCAAGAGGTGAGTGAGGGAGGGGTAACTCTAGAGGTGAGTGAGGGTGGGGGTTGCTATAAACACTAAGATGAGTGAGGATGCCACACTAACGGATCTGAGTCAGTGAGTGTCATTTGTCCCCTGTTCCATTTCATACCTTCTTAACTTCATTCATTGTGGTACAGAATTTAGTGATACGTTGCCTAGAATTTTTTTTTAATGTGTGATCAAATAAATCTAACACTTGTGATTTTCAAAAATTTCTTTAATGTATGTATATCCAAGTAGTTATTTTTTTATAATATATTCCAGATGGATATATTCATTATTTTCCTTATTTCAATATTCTGATCAATAAAACAAAGTCCTAAGCACTTCGCTCAAGCTACACTACAGAGTAAAATAAATTGTTGTATATATAACGGGATAGTCACGAAGACAAAGTGTGATTTTGATTTTTGACAGCCGTGGACAATTGCCAGATACAGCCTCGCACTACGTCTCCACCAGGCGTGGACAATTGCCAGATGCAGCCTCGCAATGCGTCTCCACCAGGCGTTGGCAATTGCCAGAAGCAGCCTCGCACTGCGTCTCCACCAGACGTTGACAAGTGCCAGATGCATCCTCGCACTGCGTCTCCACCAGGCGTTGACAAGTGCCAGATGCAGCCTCGCAATGCGTCTCCACCAGACGTTGACAAGTGCCAGATGCAGCCTCGCACTGCGTCTCCACCAGGCGTTGACAAGTGCCAGATGCAGCCTCGCACTGCGTCTCCACCAGACGTTGACAAGGGCCAGATGCAGCCTCGCACTGCGTCTCCACCAGGCATTGACAAGTGCCAAGTGCAGCCTCGCACTGCAACTCCACCAGACGTTGACAAGTGCCAGATGCAGCCTCGCACTGCATCTCCACCTACTAAAAAGATATACATTCGCTTATTTTCCTGTTTTGCTTAAATTCTGCTTACAAATTATTCTATATTGAATCATTTGGGGGGGGGGGGTGGATTTTTTTATTATTTGTCCATAAGCAGGTATTACCATTCGGAAAAGTCGTCCTCAAGTATTTATTTACACGTAGCCGTAGACTTATAGTTGGCCAGGATGCTTTGGACACCAGTTGACCTTGTTTAGTGAAGGCTCAGGCACAACCAGGTCGTCCAATCTGGTGGACGACCAGATACTGACTCACTAACGACAGTTGTCTGCCCCTTCATGCCTCTAACCTGCCTGCCGTCCTACCGGCAGAATGGTGAGGAGTTTTCAGTTTATATATATATATATATATATATATATATATATATATATATATATATATATATATATATATATATATATTTATATATATATATATGCAAACAAGCCTGAATGGTCCCCAGGACTATATGGAACTGGGGTGTGAGTTTTCAGTTATAAATATATATATATATATATATATATATATATATATATATATATATATATATATATATATATATATATATATATATATATATATATATATATATATATATATATATATATATATAACTGAAAACTCACACCCCAGAAGTGACTCGAACCCATACTCCCAGAAGCCACGCAACTGGTATGTACAAGACGCCTTAATCCACTTGACCATCACGACCGGACAAAATGAGGTGATAGCCGAGGCTATATGAACCACCCCACCGCCGGCACTCGGATAGTTATCTTGGGCATAGCATTTTACCAAATCACCTCATTCTTTGGGGCACACGTGAGGAACACAAATGCGAACAAGCCTGAATGGTCCCCAGGACATATGCAACTGAAAACTCACACCCCAGAAGTGACTCGAACCCATACTCCCAGAGGTCAAGTGGATTAAGGCGTCTTGTACATACCAGTTGCGTGGCTTCTGGGAGTATGGGTTCGAGTCACTTCTGGGGTGTGAGTTTTCAGTTGCATATGTCCTGGGGACCATTCAGGCTTGTTCGCATATATATATATATATATATATATTGGTAGCAGTCTTTCTTGTAAACATATATTATTAAATATGACCGAAAAAGTAAGGTTAATAATTCTAACACGAATTTTCTCAATATTTCTTATGTTTCTTTTCACTGTCGATGGTAATTGAAAAATCAATTCTCCATAATTCATTTTTATTTCTAGCTCATAAAACAGAGGAAAGGGTCCTGAAAGATATTGTTGATAGGAACGTTATCCCTACAGACAAAAATCAGAAGATACAATTGCCGATTTACTATAAAACCAAAAAAATGGCCAACCTACTCATGAGAAACTCTCCAGACACAAAGCAGAATGCTTTAAAAGAGACCAACGTCGTCTATGCCTTCAAATGCCCACTTGGGGACTGTAAGCCTCAAAGAACTCAGTATATAGGCAAGACAACAACATCTCTTTCCAGGCGATTAACGATGCATAAGCAACAGGGCTTCATTAAGGAACATATAATCTCTTCCAACAACCAGACCATCACCAGAGAAATTTTAACAAACAACACAGAACTCGTCGATAGATACAGCGATAGCAGGCGGCTTGACATCTGCGAGGCACTACACATTAAGAAGTCAACACCAGCAATCAACAGCTAATTAATGCACAAATATATTCTACCCACTTCAAGACTCCGCACCAATATAGAAGCATCAAGAAATATGGGCCAATAGGCCCTTTACAGTTACTTCCATTCTTCCCTTTAATTTACCCAATATATACCCATTGTTTCGTGTTCTATCTTGTGTTGAAAGTTTTGTTCACCTTATCCAAAACTGTTGTAACATATCACCTTACCTAAATGCAGGTATATAAGATGAAAGCTGTTTAAATTATAGCATAGTAAAACTCAGTTTAGTGTTTGCAGGTTATAGTTGTGTGTGTGTAAACTAAAGTCTTTGAAAGTGTAATAAGTTATTACACTTTCAATTATTGAAAATTTGATTTTTCAATTACCATCGACAGTGAAAAGAAACATAAGAAATATTGAGAAATTTCGTGTTAAAATTATTAATCTTACTTTTTCGGTCATATTTAATAATATATATATATATATATATATATACATACATATATATATATATATATATATATATATATATATATATATATATATATATATATATATATATATATATATATATATATATATTATTAAATATGACCGAAAAAGTAAGATTAATAATTCTAACACGAATTTTCTCAATCTTTCGTACATTATGCTTCACTGTTGGAGGTAAATCAAAAATCACTTCTCCAAAATTCATTTTTATTTCTAGTCTGACGCGACACGGGCGCGTTTCGTAAAACTTATTACATTTTCAAAGACTTCACAAATACACAACTGATTAGAACTTGCGTTTCCCTGATTTTATATCTACATTTGAGTGAGGTGGGAAGGGTGATGTGGCATTACATTTGAGTGAGGTGGGAAGGATGATGTGGCATTAACACAAGACAGAACACTAGAGGATATTAATAGGGTATTAAAAGTATCAACACAAGACAGAACAGAAACAATGGGTATTGAATAGAAGTGTTTGTAGAAAGCCTATTGGTCCATATTTCTTGATGCTTCCATATTGGAGCGGAGTCTTGAGGTGGGTAGAATATAGTTGTGCAATAATTGGCTGTTGATTGCTGGTGTTGACTTCTTGATGTGTAGTGCCTCGCAAACGTCAAGCCGCCTGCTATCGCTGTATCTATCGATGATTTCTGTGTTGTTTACTAGGATTTCTCTGGCGATGGTTTGGTTATGGGAAGAGATTATATGTTCCTTAATGGAGCCCTGTTGTTTATGCATCGTTAAACGCCTAGAAAGAGATGTTGTTGTCTTGCCTATATACTGGGTTTTTTGGAGCTTACAGTCCCCAAGTGGGCATTTGAAGGCATAGACGACGTTAGTCTCTTTTAAAGCGTTCTGTTTCGTGTCTGGAGAGTTTCTCATGAGTAGGCTGGCCGTTTTTCTGGTTTTATAGTAAATCGTCAGTTGTATCCTCTGATTTTTGTCTGTAGGGATAACGTTTCTATTAACAATATCTTTCAGGACCCTTTCCTCTGTTTTATGAGCTGTGGAAAAGAAGTTCCTGTAAAATAGTCTAATAGGGGGTATAGGTGTTGTGTTAGTTGTCTCTTCGGAGGTTGCATGGCTTTTCACTTTCCTTCTTATGATGTCTTCGATGAAACCATTGGAGAAGCCGTTATTGACTAGAACCTGCCTTACCCTACAGAGTTCTTCGTCGACTTGCTTCCATTCTGAGCTGTGGCTGAGAGCACGGTCGACGTATGCGTTAACAACACTCCTCTTGTACCTGTCAGGGCAGTCGCTGTTGGCATTTAGGCACATTCCTATGTTTGTTTCCTTTGTGTAGACTGCAGTGTGGAAACCTCCGCCCTTTTCCATTGACTGTTACATCTAGAAAAGGCAGCTTCCCATCCTTTTCCGTCTCGTAAGTGAAACGCAGCACGGAACTCTGCTCAAATGCCTCCTACAGCTCCTGCAGATGTCTGACATCAGGTACCTGTGTAAAAATGTCGTCAACATACCTGCAGTATATGGCCGGTTTCAAGTTCATGTCGACTAAGACTTTTTGCTCGATGGTACCCATGTAGAAGTTTGCAAACAGGACACCTAGGGGAGAACCCATGGCGACCCCATCTACTTGCTTATACATGTGCCCATCCGGGCTCAAGAAGGGTGCCTCTTTAGTACAAGCTTGGAGTAGTTTCCTCAGAATACTTTCTGGCATGTCAAGAGGAGTACAGGCTGGATCACGATACACTCTGTCGGCTATCATTCCGATTGTCTCGTCCACAGGTACGTTGGTAAACAGCGATTCTACGTCCAACGAGGCTCTTATCCCTGTGGCCCGTGCGCCCCGCAGTAAGTCCACAAATTCCTTTGGAGACTATATATATATATATATATATATATATATATATATATATATATATATATATATATATATATATATATATATATATATATATATATATATATATATATATATATATATATATATATATATATATATATATATATATATATATATATATATATATATATATATATATATATATATATATATATATATATATATTGTGACGGGAAAGTGTTGGAGTATTAATGTTCGGCAGTCCTCCAATGGCAGGTGTCAACGCCTGGTCACACTTACAAAAAAAAGATAGACTGCTTGCCTGTTGTCTGTGGTAAGTTAGAGGGAGGAACACGTAAAACACAAAGTATGAACAATGAAACTTTAATACATTTACTTTAAACATGAATGAAAATAAAGACAAATGTCGGGTAAATGACTGGTGTAATAAAATGACAAAGATACATGCAAAAACACAATAGATTAAATATTATAATGTGAAATAGTGCTGAGAATATTGGCTTTAGCTGAAACCTCCCTTAGTATACGAAAGCCAGAGAGCTTAGTATGCCAGAGAGAGATGTCAACTCTAAGAGCACAAAGAATATTCTGAAGTTGATGGCTGCTTCAGGCTCAGACTTCGACTCATGTAGATGGCGCTGAGGTGCAGGGTGCAGGTGCGCGGTTGGCAAGTTAACAATCAGGAGCAGGCAGGCTGGGATGGGTAGTTTGCTGGTTGACGACGAGCCGGCATGTGGGGTGTGTGGAGTTGGGGGGTTCTTGGGTACGTTTTGCCTCCTGGTCAAAACGTTTTGTGCTACCGGTTGACGTATCTTGAATGTTGCATCTTATACTGGTTAACTTGACGTAACTTTAAGTAGGAATGAGCAGGCTCAATCTCTCTTGAAAGAGATTATCATCACAACTCTCCCCCGAAGCCTGCGGTTCCAGGTGAAGTTACGTCTTCAGGAGGTAGAGTGGTAGGTGGAGCAGCCTCTACCTCATAGACTCTCGAGAGGGCGTCTGCTATGATGTTGCCAGAACCCTTGATGTAGAAGATCTCCAGGTTGAAATTCTGCAGATATAAAACCCATCGTAGAAGCCGTTGGTTGTTGAATTGGGCTTGCTGCAGGAAGCGTAGGGGATTGTGGTCCGAGTAGATGCTGGTGGACCGAGTACCTTGCAGGTACGGTTTGAAGTGCTGCAAGTTCAGGACGATGAATAGCAGCTCCTTTTCGATCGTGCTGTAGTTCCTCTGGTGTGGTTTTAATTTGTAGCTGTAGTAGCTAACAGGAAGAATCTCCTCGCCTCGTTGTTGCATCAGGACTCCCCCGATGCCGGTACCATTGGCGTCGACATGGAGGATGAAAGGCTTCGTGATATCTGGCGAGGCGAGAATAGGATTAGAACAGAGCAGGAATTTGTTCAAAAGCAACGGTTTGCTGAATGGTCCATTGATACCGTTGCTTGGGGCTGGTTAAAGTGATCAATGGTGTCGCCACCGTACTAAAGTTCCTCACAAACCTACGGTAGTAGGAGGCAAGACCAAGGAAGCGCAGGAGCTGCTTCCTGGTGGTAGGTTGTGGGTAATGCTGGATGGCTTGGGAATGTATGTTTAACGGAGCTATGCTGCCACTCCCTATCTCATGGCCCAGATAACGCACTTTACCTTTGGCAAAGGTGGACTTGCCCAAGTTGATGGTGAGGCCGGCTGTCAAGAGCTTGGCAAACAATTGTTGCAGCTGGAGCAGATGTTCGCTCCAGGTGTTGGTTGCCACAACGATATCATCCAAGTAGGCGTAGGTGTTATCCAAGCCCTGGATGACGCGGTTGACAGCTCGCTGAAAGGTGGCCTGGGCATAACATTGTCCAAAGGGAAGGCGTTCGTATCTGTATAGGCCAAAAGGAGTGGTAAAGGCAGATATTTTCTTACCTTGCTCCGTCAAACATACCTGGTAATATCCTTTTAATGAGTCCAGCTTCGATAGGTACCGCACATGACCAATAGCATCAAGGATGTCATCTATTCTAGGTAAGGGGTACGCATCCTTGACAGTCACAAGATTTAATTTCCAATAGTCGGTACATAGTCTCACCTTACCATGCGGTTTTGGCACCAAGATGCAGGGTGAGGCCCAGGGGGACTCACAAGGGGTAGCCAGCCCATGATCCAGGAGGTACTGTACCTCAGCACGCATGACGTCCTTCTTACTCGGGCTGATTCGGTAGAAAGGTTGACGAATTGGCCGTGTGTCGGGGAGTAGTTGGATGTCGTGCTTAACCACATTACACTCCTGTGGATCATCGTTGAACAACTTCTAGTGTTCCTTGAAGATTCTGATAAGAGGTGCACTATTATTGTCCTGAAAATAGTTATGAAGATTAGCAAGGATTTCCGAGTTGGAAAGCACCGACTCAGTGTTAGTGCTTTCGGGAGAAGCAGGGAAGGTTTCACTGTGGAGGTATGGACCTTTAAATGTGGAGACGATACCAGCACAGTGGGGGGAATACATTGATACTGCTTCAGGAGGTTGACGTAGCACAACTGGGTCTTCCGCCGCCTATCTGGAGTCTCAAGAACGTAGTTGTGGTTGTTTCTGCACTCCTTGATGCGGGAGGGTCCTGAAAACTTGTTTTGAAATGGAGAACTTGGGATAGGAAAATATGCCAAAACGAAGTCTCCTGGTTTAAATTTCCTCAATTTGCTGCTTTGGTCAAAATGAGTCTTCATCCTCTCCTGGGCTTTCAATTGGTTGTCATTGGCAAATTTATGTACTCTCTCTAGAATGTGTTTTAAGTTTTGAAGAAACTGGGGCTCATTCTGAGGGTCACTGAAGGTGGCATTACGTAGTCCTTGAAAGCTTTGAGAGGAGTACAGCACTTACGTCCGTAGAGCATCTCATAAGGAGATACTCCTAGAGACTCATTGGGGAGACTTCTGAAAATGCACATAATGAGATCAAGTTGTTTATCCCAGTCATTCAAGGTGTCATTGCAGAATTTCTTTAGGAGTGCTTTAATAGTCTGATGACTACGTTCAAGAGAACCCTGTGAATCAGGATGATAGGGGCTGGACAGTACCTGTGTGATGTTGAACTCCTAAAGTGTCTTCTTGAAGAGATCACTGGTGAAGTTGGTGCCATAGTCGCTTTGAACCTCTCTTGGAAATCCATACTGGGTGAAGATCTTCAATAGGTGTTTCACCACAGTAGCAGCAGTAATGTTCTTTACTGGAACTGCTATGGGGAACCTGGTGGTAGGACACATGATAGTTAATATATATGCGTTGCCAGAACTGGTCCGGGGTAAAGGACCAACACAGTCTATGATGAGTCTGTGGAAAGGTTCCGCAGGCACCTGGATGGGTTTTAGTGGAGCCTGGGGAATAGAGATGTTAGGTTTACCTGCCATCTAACATATTCACAAGTCGAGCCTGGCCTCGGGCCGGGCTTGGGGAGTAGAAGAACTCCCAGAACCCCATCAACCAGGTATCAACCAGGTATATGACACTGTTGTACGTACTTTTTAACGTCTTTTGCCATACCTGGCCAGTAGTAATCTTGTCTAATTCCGTGGTAGGTTTTGTTGAAACCATAGTGAGAAAGAGCTGCGTGGGCCAGGTGTAGAATATCGGGCCGTATGCTGGTGGGAATCACTAGTTGTTCGACATTGGCCCAATCGTCATCCTCCTTCAGCTTGCTGGGCCTGTATCTGCGGTAGAGCAACTCATTCTCTAGGAAGAACCCAGGGATACTGTCAGGTTGAGTCTCAGCCTGGAAGAATAATAGTGTTAATGATTGATCTTTCCTCTGTAACTTACGGAACTCCAACTTGGTGAGATTTGGAGGTAGATTCTGAGGGTCTTGAGGGACAGCGATAGCAGTGGAATCAGCTGGTTTCGGTCGTGCAGCTTGTGCACGGGTGGTCACCAAAACTGGAGGAGAAACTTTATCACTTTCTTGAACCTCTGCTGGAACATATTCACAGATGGGATTATCCATTACAGAAGTACACACCTGGGGTTGGTCCGTGATGATCTGGTTGGACGGTTGCAGATCTTCTGCCAAGTCGTTGCCCAGGAGAAGTTGCACTCCAGGCATGGGAAAAGGCTTTTCCCTGATGGCGACTTGGACTTCACCAGTCACAAAGGGACAATCCAGGTGGACTTTGGCGAGTGGATATGTAGTGGTGGCAGTGAGGTCGGTGATAAGGACGGTTTCCCCGGTGTAGGTGATGTTAGGCACAGCGGATATCATGATAATGGACTGAAGAGCCGTTGTGTCCCTCAAGATCTTCAATTTGAAACGTCCCTCCGAATCTGTACCGTTGGTAGAGACAGTTCCAGGGTACAGGTGTTTACTGAAGAGAGAAAGATCATTAACATGAACACCAACATTCATCAAAGGCTTACCGGACTTAGGAGGAGTCTGTTTGGGTTTAGTAGATTCATTGCTCTTGTAGTGAGCCTTCCCACATCTATCTATGGTATGTCCATAGAGTTTGCAATACTTACAATACAATTGTGAGCTCGCTTGATCTGTACTCACTTTATCGTAACTGTACCAAGACTTCTTACAGGAAGGTGGTTCTGGTGTCAGCCGGTGGATGAGGATGTAGGTGTCAGCCGGATTCGCACATTTGATGTAGTCGGTTTCTTCTTTATCTGTTAGATATAAACGGACGGAAGGGGGAACACGTCTCAAGAATTCCTCAACTAGCATGAGGTTGATGAGTTCTGCAAATGTAGAGACATGTGCTGCTTCCAGCCATTTCAGGAAATATCTTTTCTTGGTATTGGCAAATTCTAGAAAGGTGGTGGTACTTGCCTTAAGATGATCACGGAATTTTCGTCTGTACCTTTTGGTGGAGAGAAGGTCCAACACTGCTTGCTTCAGGGTCTGGTAGTCATTCTCAGACACTAAGGTACTGAGAGTAACTACAGCTCTACCTGTAAGATGCACTCTGAGAAGGGTAGACCATTGGTCAGCAGGCCAGCTAAGTTGATTAGCTAGGGTCTCAAAGGTGGTAAAAAAGACATCAATCTCTGTCTCAATGAATGGTGGCATTAACTTACTTGCATGGGAGATATTGAAACTTACGGGAAGACTGGCGGGAGCTTGCTGGCGTTAAGTGTGGTGTGTAGTCTCCAACGTGAGTTCTCGTTGACGACATTCTATAACCATATCCTCTTTCTGTTTGTCATGCTCGCGTTGTATCTCCAGGTGGTGCTGTTTTGCTTCAAGCTGTACTCGCTCACGCTCACGGAGTATTGTAGTCTCACGTTCCTTGAGGGCCAACTCTCGTTCTTTTAGGTCCGCCTCTCGTTCTTGTTCTTCTTTCTTGATTGCAGCCTCTCTTTCCATCATTTGGAGAGCTGCTTGCTGTTGCTCCCTCTCAAGTTTTGCAAGTTCTATTTTGAATTTCATAGTGGCCAAATCATGTTTATCTTCAATAGAATAAGTTTCGTGAGTTTCAGAGTCAATTGTCCCTTCATCTAAGAGGTGATCCATAATTAAGTTAAGCAATTCATTTTTGTTAACTCCATGGGGAACATCTAGTTGATACTCGTGTGCAAGAGTTTGTAATTCAGTCCTCTTGGCACGACATAAAGTCCCTATTTCACCTGCTGGATCGTTACGGAAAGCTTGGAGACGAAACATGGTGAAAAATAGCAAATAAATGTACAACGAATATAGTTGTGATATGGAAAATGTCAGAAACATGATAACGTGGCAACTGGTAACTATCCTGTGGAATTTTAATCTTTAACAATTAAAGCTAATTATAGGATGGTAAATGATTAGTCAATCAAAGTCGCAGGAAATCTTTTACCCGGTACTCAGTGTAAGAGAATAAGGGCAAGAAAATCCTACTAAATAAGTGAAACTGAGTTTCTAAAACAAATGAAACATTTAATTGCTCCAAAAGTGAATTAGGTAGTCCAAGAATGTAGGCATACCTTGCCGAGTCTTTATAGGACATAAGCAAGGGTTTCCCACTAAATGAATATGATACTTACAGAATTAGCAACTTTGTGCTCTGTAAAAAGAAAGCTAATTTCCTACCTAAGTAAATATCATCATCTCTGACCGACGTGTAGGGGTGCGAGTGTCAACTGGTGACGAGTACTGCTGCTGAGGTCCCAACTCAGCAACGTAGTCCGTGCAAGAGGAGCTATGGCCCTCTTATCCTCCTTCGGTCGGATTTCAGAAGATAGGGTGCTTTGACCCGAAGACAAACCAAAGTACCAGGGTACCACAATGATGATCTGCCGATAATATGAGAAATATCCTAGGGACAAAAGGTGGTAAACACGAGTAATAACACGGAAGGAGAGATGACCAATTAAAAGAATGACTGAGGCCTACAGTCACCACGTAATCCAAAGTTATCCCACACTCACCATATGCTACTCTCGGAATGTGCAATACACACAGCACCATATAAATATAAAAATTAATGATAATATTGAAAAGCAACTTTAGCAAAGCAAAGTACGCTTACCACAAATTGACGTTCTGGTACTAGTACCTGAGTGAAGCTCCGTGGACAGGCCCCCATTAAATGTGACGGGAAAGTGTTGGAGTATTGATGTTCGGCAGTCCTCCAATGGCAGGTGTCAACGCCTGGTCACACTTACAAAAAAAAGATAGACTGCTTGCCTGTTGTCTGTGGTAAGTTAGAGGGAGGAACACGTAAAACACAAAGTATGAACAATGAAACTTTAATATATTTACTTTAAACATGAATGAAAATAAAGACAAATGTCGGGTAAATGACTGGTGTAATAAAATGACAAAGATAAATGCAAAAACACAATAGATTAAATATTATAATGTGAAATGGTGCTGAGAATATTGGCTTTAGCTGAAACCTCCCTTAGTATACGAAAGCCAGAGAGCTTAGTATGCCAGAGAGAGATGTCAACTCTAAGAGCACAAAGAATATTCTGAAGTTGATGGCTGCTTCAGGCTCAGACGTCGACTCATGTAGATGGCACTGAGGTGCAGGGTGCGGGTGCGTGGTCGGCAAGTCACCAATCAAGAGCAGGCTGGCTGGGATGGGTAGTTTGCTGGTTGACGACGAGCCGGCATGGAGGGTGTGTGGAGTTTGGGGGTTCTTGGGTACGTTTTGCCTCCTGGTCAAAACGTTTTGTGCTACCGGTGACGTATCTTGAATGTAGCATCTTATACTGGTTAACTTGACGTAACTTTAAGTAGGGAAGAGCAGGCTCAATCTCTCTTGAAAGAGATTATCTTCACAATATATGTATATATATATATATATAAATATATATATATATATATATATATATATATATATATATATATATATATATATATATATATATATATATATATACATATATATATATATATACACACATATATATATATATATATATATACACACACATATATATATATATATATATATATATATATATATATATATATATATATATATATATATATATATATATATATATATATATATATATATATATATATATATATATATATATATATATATATATCTGACGGGAAAAAACATCTTTTTTCGAAACACCGTGTTTTTCATGTTAGAAAAATCTTTGAAACCCCTTTACCGATATCTTTTAAATTTTGACACAACGTTGCATTTGAATAGATGCGTGTTTTTACATACAAACTATATACATGTCTTACCTATGATAGGAAAAAACATGCTTTTTTTGATAAACAGCGCCATCTGTTGGACGTAAGAGCAACACACGCTGTAATCTCTGAAAGTTCTTCACTGATTGCTTTGAAATTTTGACACACCGTTCCATTCGAATATGATAATGTTTTTATATACCTTCTATATAGATGCCACGCCTGTGACAGGTAAAAACATTTTTTTTTAACAGCATCATCGGTTGTACGTAATAGCAATACTCGCAATACTAAATATGTTACAATTCCATTTCAATGTTTCTGATTGCTGTGACAAATTAAATTTTCATAGATTTCGATTTATTTTCATTTTTATTTAATTATTTTGTGTGACATTGCATTGGAAATGAGCAGTGTTTTTACCATACCATTCATTTTGTAAGTATGAGTATAGATGCCTCACCTGTGACAGGTAAAAACATGCTTAAAAAAAAAGCCATCTGTTGCGCGAAAGAGAAACACACGCTATACTAAATATGTTACGATTTCATTTCAATGTTTCCGAGTTCATTGATAAATTGAATTTTTATAGATTTTGACTGATTTTCATTTTGATATATTTATTATGTGTGACATTTCGTTGGAATTAAGCTGTGTTTTTTACCATACCGTTCATTTTGGGAGAATAGTTTATTTTTTTTCATTGTTTGAAAACGCTAATGATTACTACATTGTAGTAACATCACATCGGTACTACATCGAGTGAAGTAACGATGTCAACACCATCTAGATTGTGCACCCGATTATATTTTCAGTCACCCGCTGAAAGGCTGCCATCCTATGTTCTCCTTGTGTACTTTCTGTCTTGCTAATGTCTCTTATGTCCTCTGAGGTGACACAGAGTGTCTATTGCGCTGTGGAAGGTGGTTCAACTTGGGCAGTCCAGAACTCTTGACTTGTTCCTGTGAGGACAAGTGGACTCTGTCGGTAGGAGACAGTGTGTTGACTGTTTTATTTGTGCAGTGATAATGTGTGTACCGACGTACCCGAAATTTTCCCAAGAAGAGTTTCAAGATGATAGTATTGGCTGTCTACTGAGAAGTGCTGGCAGCGTGAAGTCAGACTTCTGCCAGGGTATTGGTAAAGACCCCTGTAGGTGTTATTTGTGATCCCTGTCAGCGTGTTACTAAAGACCTCTGCCAGTGTGTTTCTGGAGCGCAGACGTGGGGTATATGGGCATTGGGACAATACAGTGTGGGATTAGCCCATGTTGACTAAGGTGAATTCGCCGGTGATAACCATTGGACGTAAATGACGTATTCCTGAAAAAAGTGGACTCACCGGGATTTGAAGAATACTGCAGATATATTGAGTGTCCTGTGCGAAAGTGACACTAGGTACATATGTGTAGTTATACGAAAGAGATCATATTGATGAAGGTGTTATTTAGTCTTGTTTAACCTTTATATTTCACGATATCACCTCTGTTGATTTGGTCAGCTGTATTCTCCTAGTATATTTTATTGGAGTTCTATCTACAGCTGACAAATTTCAATTTGATTTTTTATTCAGCAGGTATTGGCCTCCTCAGGTTAAATACGGGGCCCTGTGAGTAACTGGCCTTCTGTAGAGGTTAACAGGTTTATTCCCTGATATTTAGTTCGGCTAATGATGAAATTGTTGTAGTAGTCTGCACCTACAAGGATTCCTATGTCTGTGAGGTAATTTGACGTAATTTTATCTACCATTTTTAGTCCTCTTTTTTTTCTTAGGAATTTGGCAGTATTCTCCCACACCTTGTACATGTAGGTCCGTTGGAATTGTGTCCACCATGATAGCTGGTAACAAAATAAAGACAAATTTATTTAGCAGTACTCATTATTATTTGTATGAAATTTAGCCCTCCAGTTGGCAATCAGCTATTAGGCACCAGCTGTATATGCACTTTGTGGACCCTCCTTACTACTACTGCTATTCTTCTTTGTGCGTCAGGCAGGTGCTTGCATCTGTTAATCACTGCATTATCCATGAGTTACACTAACCAGATGTTATTGTATCATCAGTAAAGGTTGCGCACTTTTTTTAATTCGTATAAAATCCATTTGTTAACATATTGGAAATTTAACATATGAAATGTTC
Source organism: Procambarus clarkii (assembly GCF_040958095.1). NCBI lineage: Eukaryota > Metazoa > Arthropoda > Malacostraca > Decapoda > Cambaridae > Procambarus > Procambarus clarkii. The sequence continues at coordinate 3,958,473 of NC_091203.1, forward strand.
TCGATGCTGATATTAAATAACGTAAGATTTGTTTAACAGATTTCCCTATATTTCATATGTGGACGAATATTTTCGAGCTCCTGGCCCATTAATAGCCTAATGGAAATAAATCGATTGGTATAAATTGCTAATAATGGTTAGTCTATAAAGTGGTTAATAATAAGTAAATGAGTAAGAGCGTTGCTGTACTGTATTATGCAGCAGCCTGGTCATCGAGACATGTACACGTAAGAGCACGCAAACTGATTGTCCTCGTTGGACCGACTATGTCACGTGTCACGTGTTGTACCAGGTAGTTTGCTGCTAATGTCTCCTTCCCCTTCTATTTCACATGTCAAATAGTCACATAGTAATAAACCGCAACCAATATATGACGGCTATATCAGAGGCAAGATATTATGGAGAATTAATTTAATTAATTTAAGCGTACCCATTCAGGGTGGCTTGCAACACATTCTAACCACCTGACATAATCTACTAAATATGGCATTAAATGCAAATAAATAATAGTCAAACGGATGTAGAACATTTCCCTATTGACTAGTGAAAGCGTGCTGATGATAGATTTGGCATCCTACAACGCCGTTGCCCTGAGGGGTCACGCCAAACATGGCGCTCGTGGATAGTTCAAAGAAGTGAGGATACGCGGCCATGAGGTGAGCAGACACTTAGCAAGGACTTGCTGGACTGCTCCGTGGTTCCCTGCAAAGTGGTCCCAGCCTACACAGATAACACGAAAACTCTGTGTGGAGAGGAAAATTTCTGGTGAGGCCCGCCGCAGAGGTGGAAACGTGGCTGGGCCTAGCGTCCCTGGCCAGGAACCAGGCACTGGTCTCAGGCCGGGCACGTGAACTGCGCCCCACCTGCCCTACTCCAGAGAGTTGTGTTTCCCGTGCGACATATTGTATAGAGAGTGTGGGGGACGGTTGCCCTCGCCCCGCTATAATGAACTAAAGTGTATGTCTCGCAGAGTTTGATGATATGGTCAATGCCAGTGCCAGGCTATATAAACATATTCATCAGAGACTGATAAGTGTGTAAGAGTGCATTACGTATCAGAGTGACTTTGGAAATCACCGGGCAGGTACCATAGGTGGCACGCTTGCTGCCAGGTACACACCACAGCGTTGCCAACTGTATCTGCAGCTTATTCACACCTCTCTACCTGATATTAATACTACGGTACGGTTAGTGTTATATATAATTTTTCAGTGGTTAGTTTTATTACACTGTATGGAGAAGGTGTTTGTGCACACTAAGGAGCTACACATGTGACAAAATGATACATTTGGCAAGAATCTTAGCTCGGACTGAGTGACCTTGAAAACAAGCGCGCCTATGTGGAGCAGAGAGGCCTAACTCCTCGTGCCCCGCCTCTTAGCAGTGCTTCTGCATGCATAAACAGTGTGTGAATCTTTCCTACTGATCCTGCGATATGATTGGAGTCCCTTTGCTGTGTGGTTGATGTGTAACTCTGTGGTTCGTGCTGTGTGCAGCTGTGAACCTGCCCAGGCGACACTCGAGGCATGGCGACTGCTGCCTCTAAGGCAGGTGCTGCCTCAGTGGCCTCACACCAGAGTGCTAGTACATCAAGTGGTCTACACGAGGAAGATACAAGCATGGTATCTTTCACAGTGGACTCAAATGCTGGACAGGAGGAGCCTGATAGTGACGAAACTCTTTGGACAACTGTATCGTCCCGGAGGAAGGCACAAGAAGTTAAAAATATCATAAATCGTAACCATGAGAAGAAAAGAGCCAACCTGCAGTTTCCCCCGGGCACGGGAACTGCAACAAAATATGCATGGTAGGCTGAGGCAGCCAAAAAACACCCTGGTGGTGGGTATTGGTTGGCGAATAGACATGCAAACCATGTTCGTATGAACATTACTGATGAGAGGGTGCAATATTTCTGTACTCAAGAGCTTGCTGGTATAACAATGAGGAAACCACCACCGCCTGCTCATACCCACAGGACACCCATCATCATTTTTGGTCTGGACCTCTACCCGGATCACACACTGTTAGAGCAGCATGAATATATTTTCAATGCGAAAAGAACAAAGGGCAGAGAGACTATTCTCGCCAACTGGACCAGCGAAGAGACTCCGCCGGAAAGATTTACTGTTCCAAGTGCTTATCGGCAACTAACAATGAAGATTTACAACCCTCCCAGGCGCAGGTGTTACAAGTGCCAACGGTGGAATCATGTTGCAAGGAACTGTTGGAATGATGAGCGGTGTGGCCACTGTGCCGGAAAGCATGCAACGTCTGTGTGTGATGCTAAAAAGGGTGGTGCACTGAAACTGAGGTGTGCAAACTGTCACATGGAGGGAGTTCCCGCCTGGCATGAGGACTGTGCCTCACTTCCGCCGAGACGGGCTGCCAGGGGTACAACAGCTGTGGGAACCGACCTGTGAGATTTATATTTATTTAATTTATATGAATTTATATTTACGTTAATTTATATACTTCGATAGCAATTTGTATAATGATAAGTGGACTGTATTTCTGCAATAATCTCATAATCTCACAAATCGATCCTCTACACATTAGGGGGGTTTATTAAATTAATATATGCAGCCAATCAAACTACAGGAATAGACTACATACATTGAAAAGGTTCCTTATCTTATAGTACAGCAGGTTAGTCCACCAGGTATAACTAGGGTGTAGACACCAAATTATCCTCTTTGAGGCAGCTTCCATCACCCAGTAACTGGTGCACAAAATCTTGCATCCTCGTCTTGACCTGTCAAAAGGGCGCTAGCTGTGAAGCCAGATACCTATATATGACAAGCTATATCAGAGAAAACTGTACATGGAACATTGAAGACCTGGCTTAATTACCTTTAGTTTGAGGCTTCCACGTGCTCTAACCGGGTCACCCTATATCCTGACATTAATGGCCATAAATGAATGATAAACGGGTTTCGGATAGACACTTAACTTGAATTGTAGACAGCGTGTTGATAATGGTACACTTCTGGTTTCCATAACACTACGTCCAAGTAAAATTAACAGGAGCCGTATTTGCTCCTGTGAGCCTCTGGTCTAGTATAAACAATGGCTGTTTAACACTCCATACTATTGACGTTACTGGCCGACATTGTCCAGATATGATAGGAGCCGTATTTGCTCCACACGTCTCGGAGGTGACACAACAATGGCTCCCTCCTTCCTCACTCTGACGCCTGGCTTACATTGTCCACATGTCAGAAAGTGATAGAAGGGTCACATTTACTCTACTTTAATATTGATAATTAAGTTAATTTATATAAGATGTTTTATGATGGTAAAGTTCAAAGACTAATGTATTTAAGAATAATTCCCAGCAGAATAGCTGGTGAATTATAATAGTATGTGGTGATGATATCCCATTTTCTATAGACGGTAATTCCACTACAAGTTACGTTTTCTATGGGTTAACTTGTTTATACAACACAGCTATTATCTGTATGATATTATTATTAAATGGTGTCGGATTTTCCGACATAATTCCCCAGAGGGCTGCTCACGGGTCGAAGTCCTATTTAGAACAGACGAACACCGATACTCCTCCTTCGGATTATTAGATTAATTTGATGTTAGTAGTTAGTAATCACACATGTGTGTGTCTGTTCGTACAGGACGGATGTCCCGTACTAGAGTTGCAGGGGTTAGAAGTCTAATGCGATTTCATTTCCCTGTCAACTCTTGAAAGGCTAATATTCAAGCCTTATTACCTATTATTTAACCCATAAGACTGAATGTGATCAAGTACTACAGTCAAGTATGATTCAGGGACTGCAGTGAGATCAGTGACATTAGATATAACTTGAAGTTTCTTCAGGTAACTGGTCACTGATATATAAACACTGAGGCCCATGGAATACATCTTGATTAAATAATAAATGTATCAAATCAGTCATCATATTTATTGGGGTTTAATTTAGTTAATTGATTCAGAAGATTGAATAGCTCATCATTAAAGTAAAGTATGGTTCTGAGACTGCAGTGGGATCAGTGACATTGGTCGCAGTGACTTGTAGCTGTTTTAGGCTACTGATCACTGATTTGCCACTGAGGCCTCATGAACTCATCTTCAGCTTTAAATGATGATACTAACATCAACCTCTGTTGGTATAGTCAGCTGTAATCTCCTTAGTATAATGCTACTGGAGAAATATAATCAGCTGACAAATTTAGATTTCTATTGGTATTGTTTATCTGCAGCCATAGGTCTCCTCAGGCTTGATACTGGGCCTGAGAGTAATTTACCTCCTGCAGAGTTTAACATGGTTATACCCTGATATTTAGTAGGGCTACCGATGAATTGATGGTAGTAGTCTGTCCCCACAAGGACAGCCATTTGGCATTTGATTTGCTCAAATTTACCTGCAGCTGCTTGATAATAGCTTTCCAGGTCAGCATAATCAACTGTTGATTGTTGTGACAAATCTTCACATTTCTTGATCTGTCTTGTTAAGTGGCCTTTAAGACCTGCAAGGGTTCTTTTCATTCTCCCTGCATTATCCATACTGGCTAGTTGGTGAAGCCTTGTGGGGCTTGTACTTGGGCTGCTCATAATACTGAACAAACACTAATGGTAGCCTAGGGTAAATTCTGAACTCACTAGGCAATAATCCTACCTCTACTAGAGGTTAGCACTTAAAATTAATACACATTATATATATACAATCATACACACTAATGATTTGAGTGATAAACCAGTGTCACTGGAAGTACCTTTAGGTTAGCTCTTCTATATCACCCTAGGATGGTAGAGACACTAATTAATCACTCAAAGGTGTAATGATCATAAGTAAATTATTATATATACAACTCAACTCGAGTTGATAAAAATTACACCCAAAATAGGGTCTGGACCATTCATTAATGGTGTTAGGTTGATCAATATAGTACAACTGACTATGGTAATAATGGGACTAGGATGAGCAATAATAGTTCAACTAGTCATATCCTACCCTGTTGTGGGTTGACAATTAGTAAATATTATACTGTGATCACTAGTGCAATTTATATTAAATAATTCTCTATTTTGGAGAAATAATATACACAATTATTGATAATAGCCTCTTAATTAGCCTCTATGAAACTTCTAATATTATCAAGAAGTATTAAATATTATTAGTGACCTCGCGAAATAAACTCCACAAAATTCGTAGATAATCTCTCGCGAAATGTAACACCACGAAATCCGTGAACAATCTCGCGAAGACACAGTCACTAATTTGGCTGGCTTCTATATTAGCGCTGTCATTTCACGAAATAACACGCCACCAAATATCTGTGGGTGTGCATGAAACCGCTGACGAAGCTGAACTCAGTTGAGGGGGGGCTCCTGAGCTCCCACGAGGCAACGCCGCTGTCTATGACTGGCTGGCCTTTGTTTAAATCACACTGCACTAGTTTATTTAATGAATCCACTGGTTAACTGGTTCATCCGGTACTAAGATGACCAAATGTGGGTTCAAAGGATCAAATAATCCGTCATCCGGTTCGAAGATGACCAAATAATGTGGGAACAGACCTGTGAGATTTATATTTATTTAATTTATATGAATTTATATTTACGTTAATTTATATACTTCGATAGCAATTTGTATAATGATAAGTGGACTGTATTTCTGCAATAATCTCATAATCTCACAAATCGATCCTCTACACATTAGGGGGGTTTATTAAATTAATATATGCAGCCAATCAAACTACAGGAATAGACTACATACATTGAAAAGGTTCCTTATCTTATAGTACAGCAGGTTAGTCCACCAGGTATAACTAGGGTGTAGACACCAAATTATCCTCTTTGAGGCAGCTTCCATCACCCAGTAACTGGTGCACAAAATCTTGCATCCTCGTCTTGACCTGTCAAAAGGGCGCTAGCTGTGAAGCCAGATACCTATATATGACAAGCTATATCAGAGAAAACTGTACATGGAACATTGAAGACCTGGCTTAATTACCTTTAGTTTGAGGCTTCCACGTGCTCTAACCGGGTCACCCTATATCCTGACATTAATGGCCATAAATGAATGATAAACGGGTTTCGGATAGACACTTAACTTGAATTGTAGACAGCGTGTTGATAATGGTACACTTCTGGTTTCCATAACACTACGTCCAAGTAAAATTAACAGGAGCCGTATTTGCTCCTGTGAGCCTCTGGTCTAGTATAAACAATGGCTGTTTAACACTCCATACTATTGACGTTACTGGCCGACATTGTCCAGATATGATAGGAGCCGTATTTGCTCCACACGTCTCGGAGGTGACACAACAATGGCTCCCTCCTTCCTCACTCTGACGCCTGGCTTACATTGTCCACATGTCAGAAAGTGATAGAAGGGTCACATTTACTCTACTTTAATATTGATAATTAAGTTAATTTATATAAGATGTTTTATGATGGTAAAGTTCAAAGACTAATGTATTTAAGAATAATTCCCAGCAGAATAGCTGGTGAATTATAATAGTATGTGGTGATGATATCCCATTTTCTATAGACGGTAATTCCACTACAAGTTACGTTTTCTATGGGTTAACTTGTTTATACAACACAGCTATTATCTGTATGATATTATTATTAAATGGTGTCGGATTTTCCGACAACAGCTGAGGGCGCCAGTAACCACCCTGGCTCATCTGCTGTGCCCCCACCCGTCACTCCGTCACACTCCCCTCCATTACCCAACCACTCCAACGCCACGGCTAGTAGCTCGAGTGACACAGTTGTAGGCCCTACCAATTCATGTTGGTCGGGGGGCCTGGATCAGGCACAGAAAATTAGTGAGCTTATGCATACAGTAGAAAAACAAAACAAAATTGTGGAAAACCTGACCAAGCAGATAACCGAACAAAATAAGGAAATCATGCACCAAAAGACGATGATAACCACTCTTCAGGAAACTGTGAGAGTATTAATAACTGAGTGCAGGCCACACCACCCTGGGGTACCACCATGTGCTCCCATGCGGCCAGCACCCCGGAGCAGACCCCAGCAGGGGGTGTCCCAGCCCTCACACCAGCTGGGCTCTCCCACCACGGCTCCCCACACCCCAGCCTCATCAACGCAGTGTGCTATGAACAGAGGTAAACTATTCCACGTAGAAACGCATAGTGCTGTCGATGAGTATTATGGCACAACTGATCCTGATAATGAACGTAGTGACACTGAGGGTGAGAACTTTAATGGTGATGACGATCAAGATGTTGATACCGGGTCTAATAAACTCTGTTTGAAGGAATATAGTAGTTGAAATGATGAAAGTGATTGTGATAAAGAACAAAGTGAAACCAGTGTCGCTTGTAGTGATAATGACGATGCTCAACTGGACGTGGATGTCCGCCTCGGGCCGCGCACGCCACATCCCAGATGGTTCCGCCGTGACACATTTAAATAAATGGTGACAGGTGATGTGCTGACTGAAGAGGAAAAAGAAGCTGTAATAAAGCACTACAACCGGTATCGGGATATACTTGCTTTTATGAAACTGCAGACTGATAAAGTACAAAAGAACAATGGCGGCCTCTGAATCTCATAACAACAAGTACAGTGTCATCAAGATACTCAGTTGGAATATTGCTTCTCTTAGAAAACGGTATTCAGATCTCCATCATAAGGTTATGACTGAAGACATAGATATTGTCTGCCTCCAGGAAACCCTAACTCCCGCAGGTAAAACCCCGCAGAATTTGCCTAGTTATCAGTGTTATAATCCCAGATCAAAAAATACGTGTCTTATGTATGTTAAAAAATCCCTGCCACATGAGCCACTTCCCGCCCAACAACGAGAGGGTTTTCAATATCATGGTATCCGGGTACACGTTGGTAACTCTACATGTGAGAGTTTGTTGTGTGTAACTTTTGAGAAGTTTTGGAATAAATTGTAATTGGTATAAGGAATTTTAACTCGGAAAATTTCTAAGAATTTTCTTTATTCTTTAACCTTTATTCTTGTTGTGATATTCAACTAGGTCGCCTGAGGAAGGACTTGCTTAGCTAACACACCATTGTAGTAAGCAGCTCATTCCTCACTTTGGGACCATGTATGAACAATTGACTAGGCGCGAGCAAACGTTGAGACCCCAATGAAAATTGAAATCCCCTCCACTAGGCCGCCGACCTTCGCCATTCGCCGAAGCGAATCAAACGAGTAGGTCCTGGGCTCTCACAACAATAATTTATTGTTGTGTGGTGCCGTATATTTGATCCAAAGCTCAGAATCAGTCTCAATTTTATTAGTCGAGTGTGAAGAACATTTGCATAACAATAATAATGTGTGGGGGTGTAACGAAAAGACAGTGTTAACCATAACAACTTAGTTTATTCAATAAAGTACTAACTACTTCAACAAAACAAAAAGAAATGTCAATGACGTTACTCGAAATCCTTCCTGTGACACTATCAATGACAGCTAGACACCAGACCCTCGGACTGCATAATGAACTAACTCGAACATAAGCGTGACCACAGAGGAATCAACAAGAAACAAGAACTAACAGATAGACAACATACCAATAGACTATGTCTCTTCTTTCAAATACCTTGGTGTCTCTGTCCCTTGTACCTCAACTGCAGTCAATAAGTTACATCAACAATGTAGAGACAGACTCAAGGCTCTCAGAACTGTAGTGGGGTACAGCCCGAAATATGGTGTTAATATTAGAATAGCAAGAATGTATTTAGCGTATATAAGGTCTCTGATAGACTATCATGCACCAGCTTTGGTCCTGCAGAATGGCAAAAGTATTGATAGACTGGAAAAAATGCAAAATGAAGCACTCAGAATTATACTTGGCTGTCCTATAACTACCAAAGTTCTCAACATGCGGAAAGAATTAAATATACTTAGCATTAGAGATGGAATATTTGAAATTAATCTTATGATGGGACTAAAGCTTCTGCGTGATAACAAAAACAACATTGTTTCAGTTGCACTGTTAGAACACATACGAAATAGAACTAGCGAGTCTAAATGGATTCAAAGAACTGCCACTCATATTAAAATGATGGGACTGCACGATGTATATACAGATGAAAGAGTACAGCACTTCCTTCCACCCTGGCAGATAGTACCTTTTGACATCCTGACCCCTGCATACCCCCACCAAGAAACTAATCACAAGCAACCCTCATGCTCAGCTTGCTGCTAAATTAAGCACCATAGAACACATTCACAATATACAAACTGAAAACAACATTGCACAGACCATATACACTGACGGATCACTCAATACAGCTACAGGGAGGGCAGGAAGTGCTGTTATTGCTCATCAGCCCGATGGCAGCACAATTCAAAGAAATATCCGAATTAGTAACTGGGCGTCCACAATGCAAGCCGAGTTGGTAGCGATACTGGTAGCACTCGAAATTATTGACAACACTGAAGTAGAGAGCTTAATTATTTCTGACTCCCTTTCCTCTCTACGAGCAATAAACAGTTTGCAATCAAGTAATAACGTGCTTGTCTTGGAAGCTAGACGTAGATATATAAGAATACTTAGCAAGAGGGTAAATATAAAAATGTTGTGGATTCCTTCTCACATTGGCATGCAGGAACATGACAAAGTTGACGCCCTTGCTAAGGCTGCAGTAAATAAAGACAGTATTGAACGGAATCTTGAGTTATCAAATAGGTCCCTTAAAAGTGTCATTAGACGAGAACTCCTGGATGGATTAGAAGAAAGTAGAACAGTGCAAACTGGAACTAGCAGGTCCATTGTTCATCACAATGAAATGTGTGAAGTAAAACATGTGTATGGGGCAAGTAACAAAGTCAGTAGACTAACAGATGTTGTCACAGCTCGTATAAGACTTGGCTACAAGTATCTCTGGCAGTTCGGCTTCTATAGGGAGCTAGATGAAGTAAAGTGTAAAGTGTGTGGACATAGGCAGGGACACACACTCGAACACTATATCTTGGATTGTAGTAAAATTGAGCCTTTTAGAGATAAATCTAAGCTCACTCTGTATGATATGGCAACCTATCTTATTACCATGGATAAATTACCTGAAATCCTTGCACTGTACCCACATTTTGCTTCCAGTAGATGAACGACATATGAGATTCAGAAACAAGTAGTGTATTGTGAGGATTAATACTAATCAGAAGCTCCCCTATGACTCTGTAATATCCCCATTGGCCAAACTATTATGTATTAGCGATAAGACCTACCATTAATGTATGATGACTTACTGTAAATATGTAGATCTTGTAATAGCACTTTCTCTGTAACTAGCTGACATTGTATCTATAAGGTGTGAAGGATTGAAGAAATTGTTTATGTAATAATCTAAGATGAGGTCTGATAAAGACCTTTTGTGCCCTCTGTAATGCTTTTACGCTACCGCTCACAGGATGAGTATGGGGTGCACAATAAACTAGCCGCCTTCGGCGGCAACAATCAAATACAACACTGTGACTAGCGGGGACACTTTCGTTTAGCTTATGCTCGCGGGCAAGACTAGATGTTGATAATTATGGCGCCTCTTCCTCCCTTCCCGATCAAGCGACACGTCGAGAGATCGGTTAAATTTTCTGCCTTTCATCGACAATGGGAAAGGACATTGATTATATGTGTAATTTAATTACATCCTGTTTACCAGACCACACACTAAAAGGTGAAGGGACGACGACGTTTCGGTCCGTCCTGGACCATTCTCAAGTCAATCGACTTGAGAATGGTCGGTCGGTCGATCGGTTTGGGAGCCGGTTGGCCGAGCGGACAGCACGCTGGACTTGTGATCCTGTGGTCCTGGGTTCGATCCCAGGCGCCGGCCAGAAACAATGGGCAGAGTTTCTATGCCCCTGTTACCTAGCAGCAAAATAGGTACCTGGGTGTCAGTCAGCTGTCACGGGCTGCTTCCTAGGGGTGAAGGCCTGGTCGAGGACCGGGCCGCGGGGACACTAAAAAGCCCCGAAATCCTCTCAAGATAACCTAACCAGCCAGCTGTCCCTTCACCTTCTAGTGTGTGGTCTGGTCAACATACTTCAGCCACGTTATTGTGACTCATCGCCTGCAATTACATCCTGTATTGGAGAATACTCATTTTTATGTAATCTGGTCCCCGACTGGTGTTTAGGAGAATATTTAATATAAGTACTATAGATAAATATTATTCAGGTGACGTGGCAAGAGGTCACATTTTCTAAAAGACGCCAGTAAACCTTAATTTCTTTGCATGATTGACTAAGGTAATTATGGTCAGTAGTAATTGGTGTTGGAATTTCTGACAACCGTGAGTGACACCAACCATGTCACCCACTACCATGAGTGGCACCAACAATGTCACTCACTACCATGAGTGGCACCAACAATGTCACCCACTACCATGAGTGGCACCAACAATGTCACTCACTACCATGAGTGGCACCAACAATGTCACCCACTACCATGAGTGGCACCAACAATGTCACTCACTACCATGAGTGGCATCAACAATGTCACCCAATACCATGAGTGGCACCAACCATGTCACCCACTACCATGAGTGGCACCAACAATGTCACCCCACTACCATGAGTGGCACCAACAATGTCACCCACTACCATGAGTGGCACCAACAATGTCACCCACTACCATGAGTGGCACCAACCACGTCACACTCCACAATGAGTGACACCATCCACGTCACCCACTACCATGAGTTACGTCACCTACTACCATGAGTGACAACACCACGTCACCCACTACCATGAGTGGCACCAACCACGTCACCCACTACCATGAGTGGCACCAACCACGTCACACTCCACAATGAGTGGCACCAACCATGTCACCCACTACCATGAGTGACACCATCCACGTCACCCACTACCATGAGTGACACCAACCACGTCACCCACTACCATGAGTGGCACCAACCACGTCACACTCCACCATGAGTGGCACCAACCACGTCACCCACTACCATGAGTGACACCATCCACGTCACCCACTACCATGAGTGGCACCAACCACGTCACCCACTACCATGAGTGGCACCAACCACGTCACACTCCACCATGAGTGGCACCAACCACGTCACCCACTACCATGAGTGACACCATCCACGTCACCCACTACCATGAATGACAACACCACGTCGTCCACTACCATGAGTGGCACCAACCACGTCACACTCCACCATGAGTGGCACCAAGTACGTCACCCACTACCATGAGTGGCACCAACCACGTCACACTCCACCATGAGTGGCACCAACCACGTCACACTCCACCATGAGTGGCACCAAGTACGTCACCCACTACCATGAGTGGCACCAACCACGTCACACTCCACCATGAGTGGCACCAAGTACGTCACCCACTACCATGAGTGGCACCATCCACGTCACCCACTACCATGAGTGGCACCAACCACGTCACACTCCACCATGAGTGGCACCAAGTACGTCACCCACTACCATGAGTGGCACCATCCACGTCACCCACTACCATGAGTGGCACCAACCACGTCACCCACTACCATGAGTGGCACCAACCACGTCACCCTCTACCATGAGTGGCACCAACCACGTCACCCACTACCATGAGTGGCACCAACCACGTCACCCACTACCATGAGTGGCACCAACCACGTCACCCACTACCATGAGTGGCACCAACCACGTCACCCACTACCATGAGTGGCACCAACCACGTCACCCACTACCATGAGTGGCACCATCCACGTCACCCACTACCATGAGTGGCACCAACCACGTCACCCACTACCATGAGTGACAACACCACGTCAACCACTACCATGAGTGGCACCAACCACGTCACCCACTACCATGAGTGGCACCAACCACGTCACACTCCACCATGAGTGGCACCAAGTACGTCACCCACTACCATGAGTGGCACCATCCACGTCACCCACTACCATGAGTGGCACCAACCACGTCACCCACTACCATGAGTGGCACCAACCACGTCACACTCCACCATGAGTGGCACCAAGTACGTCACCCACTACCATGAGTGGCACCATCCACGTCACCCACTACCATGAGTGGCACCAACCACGTCACCCACTACCATGAGTGGCACCAACCACGTCACCCACTACCATGAGTGGCACCAACCACGTCATCTACTACCATAAGTGGCACCAACCAGGTCACCCACTACCATGAGTGGCACCAACCACGTCACACTCCACCATGAGTGGCACCAACCAGGTCACCCACTACCATGAGTGGCACCAACCACGTCATCCACTACCATGAGTGGCACCAACCACGCCACCCACTACCATGAGTGGCACCAACCACGTCACACTCCACCATGAGTGGCACCAACCACGTCACACTCCACCATGAGTGGCACCAACCACGTCATCCACTACCATGAGTGGCACCAACCACGTCACCCACTACCATGAGTGGCACCAGCCACGTCACCCACTACCATGAGTGGCACCAAGTACGTCACCCACTATCATGAGTGGCACCATCCACGTCACCCACTACCATGAGTGGCACCAACCACGTCACCCACTACAATGTGTGGCACCAACCACGTCACCCACTACCATGAGTGGCACCAAGTACGTCACCCACTACCATGTGTGGCACCAGCCACGTCACCCACTACCATGAGTGGCACCAGCCACGTCACCCACTACCATGTGTGGCACCAACCACGTCACCCACTACCATGAGTGGCACCAACCACGTCACACTTCACCATGAGTGGCACCAACCACGTCACCCACTACTATGAGTGGCACCAACCACGTCACCCACTACCATGAGTGGCACCAACCACGTCACCCACTACCATGAGTGGCACCAACCACGTCACCCACTACCATAAGCGGCACAACCACGTCACCCACTACCATGAGTGGCACCAACCACGTCACACTCCACTTTGAGTGGCACCAACCACGTCACACTCCACCATGAGTGGCACCAACCACGTCACCCACTACCATAAGCGGCGCCAACTACGTCACCCACTACCATGAGTGGCACCAACCACGTCACACTCCACCATGAGTGGCACCAACCACGTAACCCACTACCATGAGTGGCACCAACCACGTCACCCACTACCATGAGTGGCACCAACCACGTCATCTACTACCATAAGTGGCACCAACCAGGTCACCCACTACCATGAGTGGCACCAACCACGTCACACTCCACCATGAGTGGCACCAACCAGGTCACCCACTACCATGAGTGGCACCAACCACGTCATCCACTACCATGAGTGGCACCAACCACGTCACCCACTACCATGAGTGGCACCAACCACGTCACACTCCACCATGAGTGGCACCAACCACGTCACACTCCACCATGAGTGGCACCAACCACGTCATCCACTACCATGAGTGGCACCAACCACGTCACCCACTACCATGAGTGGCACCAGCCACGTCACCCACTACCATGAGTGGCACCAACCACGTCACCCACTACCATGAGTGGCACCAACCACGTCACACTTCACTATGAGTGGCACCAACCACGTCACACTTCACCATGAGTGGCACCAACCACGTCACACTTCACCATGAGTGGCACCAACCACGTCACCCACTACCATAAGTGGCACCAACCAGGTCACGCACTACCATGAGTGGCACCAACCACGTCACCCACTACCATGAGTGGCACCAACCACGTCACACTCCACCATGAGTGGCACCAACCACGTCATCCACTACAATGAGTGGCACCAAGCACGTCACTCACTACCATGAGTGGCACCAACCACGTCACCCACTACCATGAGTGGCACCAATCACGTCACCCACTACCATGAGTGGCACCAACCACGTCACCCACTACCATGAGTGGCACCAACCATGTCACCCACTACCATGTGTGGCACCAATCACGTCACCCACTACCACGAGTGGCACCAACCACGTCACACTCCACCATGAGTGGCACCAACCATGTCATCCACTACCATGAGTGGCACCAATCACGTCACCCACTACCATGAGTGGCACCAACCACGTCACAATCCACCATGAGTGGCACCAACCACGTCACCCACTACCATGTGTGGCACCAACCACGTCACCCACTTCCATAAGTGGCAACAACCACGTCACCCACTACCATGAGTCGCACCAACCACGTCACACTCCACCATGAGTGGCACCAACCACGTCATCCACTACAATGAGTGGCACCAACCACGTCACTCACTACCATGAGTGGCAACAACCACGTCACCCACTACCATGAGTGGCACCAATCACGTCACCCACTACCATGAGTGGCACCAACCACGTCACCCACTACCATGAGTGGCACCAACCACGTCACCCACTACCATGTGTGGCACCAATCACGTCACCCACTACCATGAGTGGCACCAACCACGTCACACTCCACCATGAGTGGCACCAACCTCGTCATCCACTACCATGAGTGGCACCAATCACGTCACCCACTACCATGAGTGGCACCAACCACGTCACAATCCACCATGAGTGACACCAACCACGTCACCCACTACCATGTGTGGCACCAACCACGTCACCCACTTCCATAAGTGGCAACAACCACGTCACCCACTACCATGAGTGGCACCAACCACGTCACCCACTACCATGAGTGGCACCAACCACGTCACCCACTACCATGAGTGGCACCAACCACGTCACCCACTACCATGAGTGGCACCAACCACATCACCCACTATCATGAGTGGCACCAACCACGTCACACTCCACCATGAGTGGCACCAACCACGTCACACTCCAGCATGAGTGGCACCAACCACGTCACACTCCACCATGAGTGGCACCAACCACGTCACACTCCAGCATGAGTGGCACCAACCACTCGTCTCGCTAACAAGCGACTGTTGGTGAGTTGATAATTTTTAAGGCAACTTTGGTCTAGCGACGAGCTGAAGGGCCTCTGAGTCTCTTCAAGAGCTCTCGACGCCGCTAATTGGTACAGCCTCACAGGGTCTTCCTGGTGGCGCGGAGTGGGTCGTGTTTCATAGATACTTTGTCTTTTATTGAGTCTCTTAAATATAGCTAATATCTCCCTGTAACCCAGCTGCTGCTCTTATGGCTCTTGGTTTTTGTTCTGTTATTGTTGTTCCTCTCATTGCTGTTGATGTTTGTACTGTTGTAGCTGTTGCTCTTATTGTTGTTTATATTTGTACTGTTTTTGTTGCTCCTGCTGTTATTGCTGTTGGTGTTTGTTCTGTTGTTGCTGTTATTGCTGTTGATGTTTGTATTGTTGTTGCTGCTGCTCTCATTGCTGTTGGTGTTTGTACTGTTGTTGCTGTTATTGCTGTTGATGTTTGTATTGTTGCTGCTGTTGCTCTTATTGCTGTTGGTGCTTGTACTGTTGTTGCTGTTGCTCTTATTGCTGTTGGTGCTTGTACTGTTGTTGCTGTTGCTCTTATTGCTGTTGGTGCTTGTACTGTTGTTGCTGTTGCTCTTATTGCTGTTGGTGCTTGTACTGTTGTTGCTGTTGCTCTTATTGCTGTTGGTGTTTAAACCTGCTTTTGCTGATGCTCTTATTGCTGTTGTTGTTTGTACTGCTTTGCTGATGCTCTTATTGCTGTTGTTGTTTGTACTGTTGGTTCTACTGTTGACATATTATTGTTATCTTGCTCTTGCTGTTGTTTCTGCTGTTGTTAATGTTGTTGCTGCTTTTCTTCATGAACAACACCATCATATCTAACTTCTGGTGTTGTTGCTGCTGCTCTTGACGTAACTGCTACTGTTGTTGCTGTCGCTGCTGTTCTACATTAAGTCCTGTCGATGCAACCGTTCTTTGCGTTGATGACTGTATTTATCGATACACTTAGAGTATGAATTGCTGGTGTCGACTTCTTAATGTGTAGAGGCACTACACATTAAGAAGTCGACACCAGCAATCAACAGCCAATTAATGCACAACTATATTCTACCCACTTCAAGACTCCGCACCAATATAGAAGCATCAAGAAATATGGGCCAATAGGCCCTTGGCAGTTACTTCCATTCTTCCCTTTAACTTACAAAATATTATACCCATTGTTTCGCGTTCTGTTTTGTGTTGAAAGTTTGTTTTCACCTCATCCAAAACTGTTGTAACATATCACCTCACCCAAATGCAGGTATATAATCGAAGATGTTTAAACTTTGTTCAGTTATAGTTGTGTGTGTAAACTAAAGTCTTTGAAAATATTATATATATATATATATATATATATATATATATATATATATATATATATATATATATATATATATATATATATATATATATATATATATATATATAATGGTTACAAGATATACATTGGTTGATACAAAGAGTGATTAAAGGTTATGGATCTCTTGAAGCTCCTCCGCTTCAGCACAGGAACCGAGGATGCAGCAGGCGTTTTCCCTCTGGATCACCACACTGAGGCACTAAAACCAAAAACTGGCAGCTCTTGGGACCCTGGCCACGTCAATGAGCTTTGAGCCCAATTCTTTGAGATCCCCCAAGGCACTCTTGCCCCAGGGGCCATGCGTCTCAGACGCTATGGGAACAAAGATGTATTGACTTTCCAATCACCTGTATGTGACAGATATATATATATATATATATATATATATATATATATATATATATATATATATATATATATATATATATATATATATATATATATATAAATATATATATATATATATATATATATATATATATATATATATATATATATATATATATATATATAAACATATATATATATATATGCGGAAAATCCACAGAGAAATATGAAATGAGGTGAACGTTTCGGCTTTGTTAAAGCCTTTGTCAACACCAGACTGCAAAAGGCTTTAACAAAGCCGAAACGTTCACCTCATTTCATATTTCTCTGTGGATTTTCCGCATAAAATGATCAGTGTTTTGTGATCGTCAATTGCATATATATATATATATATATATATATATATATATATATATATATATATATATATATATATTATATATTATATATATTATATATTATATATATTATATATTATATATTATATATTATATATTATATATATATATATTATATATTATATATATATATATTATATATATTGTGACGGGAATGTGTAGGAGTGTAGATGTTCGGCAGTCCTCCTAATGGCTGGTGTCAATGCCTAGTCACATTTACAAAAAAAAAAGATAGACTGCTTGGCTGTTGTCTGTGGTAAATTAAGGGAAGACACGCAAAACACATAGTATGAACAATGAAACTTTAATTAATATTGAAAACAAATTATGAACAAAAAGAATCCCTTGGCTCTGTACAGTGCAAACAAACAAGTCAAAAAATATAACATAAAAATTAAGAACAGGAATGACGTTACTCTATAATATAAAGACAGAAAAGTGATTAAACAGGTGCTGAGAATAAAGCGCTAGCTGAGAAACATCCACCTGATAGACAGAGCGTATATCAGTTAGTTGTTCACAGTTTGAGAGCACAAGATATTCTAACTTCAATGACTTGTTCAAGCCCAGACATCGACTAAGTAGAGGACGCTGAGGTGCAGGTGTGCAATTGGTGGGTCACCAATCAGAAGCAGGCAGGCTGTGAATAGTAGTTTTCTGGTTGATGACAGAGCCGGCATGGAGGGAGTGTGGAGTAGGGGGGGGGAGTTTTGGGTCCGTTTGCCCTCTGGTCAAAACGTTTTGTGCTACTGGTAGACGTATCTTGAAGGTAGCATCTTATTGTTGTATGTATATAAGTAACTTTATGTAGAGAAGAGCAGGCTCAATCTCTCTTGAAAGAGATTATCATCACAACTCTCCCCCGAAGCCTGCTCTAATGGGTGAAGTTACGTCTTCAGATGGTAGATTGGTAGGAGTAGCTGCCTCTACCTCATAGACTCTGGAGAGGGCGTCTGCTATGATGTTGTCAGAACCCTTGATGTAGAAGATCTCCAGGTTGAAATTCTGCAGATACAAAGCCCATCGTAGAAGTTGTTGATTGTTGAATTGGGCTTGCTGCAGGAAGCGTAGGGGATTGTGGTCCGAGTAGATGGTGGTAGACCGAGCACTTTGTAGGTACGGTTCAAAGTGCTGTAAGTTCAGGACGATGGAGAGAAGTTCCTTTTCGATAGTGCTGTAGTTCTTCTGGTGAGGTTTTAACTTGTAGCTGTAGTAGCTAAGAGGTAGAACCTCCTCGCCTCGTTGTTGCATCAGGACGCCCCCGATGCCGGTACCACTGGCGTCGACATGGAGGATGAAAGGCTTCGTGATATCTGGGGAGGCGAGAATAGGATTAGAACAGAGCAGGGATTTAAGTTGTTCAAAAGCAATGGTTTGCTGAATGGTCCAATGATACCGTTGCTTGGGGCTGGTTAAAGTGATCAATGGTGTCGCTACCGTCCTAAAATTCTTCACAAACCTACGGTAGTAGGAGGCAAGACCAAGGAAGCGCAGGAGCTGCTTCCTAGTGGTAGGCTGTGGGTAATGCTGGATGGCTTGAGTGTGTATGTTTAACGGAGTTAGGCTGCCACTCCCTATCTCATGACCAAGATAACGCACTTTACCTTTAGCAAAGGTGGACTTGCCCAAGTTGATGGTGAGGCCGGCTGTCAGGAGCTTGGCAAACAATCGTTGCAGCTGGAGCAGATGTTCGCTGTGATGTTAGGTGTGATCTAAGCCCTGGATGACGCGGTTGACAGCTCGCTGGAAGGTGGCAGTGGCATTACATAGCCCAAATGGAAGGCGTTCGTATCTGTAAAGGCCAAAAGGAGTGGTGAAGGCAGATATTTCCTTAGCTCGCTCTGTCAAACATACTTGGTAGTATCCCTTGAGTAAGTCTAATTTGGATAGATACCGAGCATTACTAATGGCGTCAAGGATGTCATCTATTCTAGGTAATGGGTAAGCATCCTTGACAGTCACAAGATTCAATTTCCGGTAATCGGTACACAGCCTCACTTTACCGAGCGGTTTCGGCACCAAGATGCAGGGTGAGGCCCAAGGGGACTCACAAGGGGTGGCCAGCCCATGATCCTGGAGGTACTGTACTTCAGCACGCATAACTTCCTTTTTGCTCGGGCTGATTCGGTAGAAAGGTTGACGAATCGGCCGGGTGTAGGTCCTCACCTGTCATATCCTCACCACTACTGCACCCTCGCACCGCAGGGCCCCTCTCCTGTCTTATCCTCACTACCCCTTGCACTCTCGCCCCGCTGGGCCCTCACCTGCCATATCCTCACTAACCCCTGCACCCTCGCCCCGCTGGGCCCTGTTATGATCTCAGCCTGCAGGAGAAACGAGTCTCCCCCTTGAGAGTTATTCTGCAAGACCTGACCTAAATAAGAGGTCAAAGAAATATAGACATGAAGATACATACATAAAACAATTGGTTAAATTTGACAGACAGTATAAGAATATGGGCAGTGAACAAGAATAGAAATGAATGACTTGACATGAGATAGGAGAGTTTGCTGGAAGTGTGAGGCTCGCTTCTGGAGGGCTTTGACCCCACTTTAGCACCAGACATCGTGAGGGGAAGCCGCGCTCAGTGTGAGATCCTGTTAGAGAGGAACCCCTAGTTGATATACCTTCAAGAGGAAGGAAGTGTGCTGACATTTCAGCTGTGGAATCAAGCTGGGAACGTTGCGGGCTTAAGTCCTGGATGGCAGGAAGAGTTGTGAAGCCGTCCTGAAACATTTTCTTGGGCAGCCTTAGGAGCGCTCTGGTCTGGCATCATCGAGGAGGGCATCGCATGAGACAATATTGTGGTAAGCCCAAATTTAACTAGATTGCAGCGATTGTCTGTAGTGGTCGTGTGCCCAGCGGCCATAGCAAATGTTTATTGATATGTTCGGCATGTTTTGATAAGGCAGAAAGCCTAAATAAGTGTGTAAAGATGGAGGAACGTCCTGGAGGGCGGAGCGACGTCCATCCCCTCCGACCGCTTGTGGTTGACAGAGGGAGCCTGACTCCTGGTAGAGGACTTGCCCAGCAGCGGCAGGCGGAGGAATCGCTCAGCAGGAGGCGTAGGATGGACCAGCCCAAACGTGGGGGAGTGCACACCCACGACGTCCAGGAGACAGAGAGATGTTGAGTGGAAACATTAATTGTGTATTTTTTTTTTTGTTTATGTATTTATAGAGGAACATTTTTATTGGCATATCGATGGGTTGTAGGTTTGGCCTGAGAAAGAAGTTGATGGGAGTACTCTGAGGCCAGAGAAGAAGTTGATGATTGGAACTTCAAGACTGTAGGGGTAGATGTTGTACTCTGTGCAAGAGCAAGCCCCATAATGAGGAATTGTACCTCATACTGTGTGAAGACGAGCAGTGACGTCTCACATGTTTCTGTGGAAACGGTAATGGAGTACCACTGGAGTCCAAGGAGAACTTCGTGGTGCAGCAACCTGGAAGAGCTACAGAGGATCCTGGTAGATAATCCTGGAATAACCTGATGATGTCAGGGTAGTGAACTTGCAGATGTGGGAAGGACGTTCTCTTGTTGACTACTTGTAGGAAGTTGGTAGAATGCTTGATTGTCGTTAGCGTGCAAGACGCAGTGAAAGGTGGTTGATTGATTATCATTTCAATGCCAAGAATACCTGTACTGAAGTTTACAGAGAGTTACAGCAATAGGCTGAATTACCTGCACACACATATATATATATTATATATATATATAAAACGACATATATATATATATATATATATATATATATATATATATATATATATATATATATATATATATATATATATATATATATATATATGTATATATATATATATATATATATATATATATATATATATATATATATATGTATATATATATATATATATATATAAAACGACATATATAAATATATATATATATATATATATATATATATATATATATATATATATATATATATATATATATATATATACGAACAAGCCTGAATGGTCCCCAGGACAATATGCAACTGAAAACTCACACCCCAGAAGTGACTCGAACCCATACTCCCAGGAGCAACGCAACTGGTATGTACAAGACGCCTTAATCCACTTGACCATCACGACCGGACATAATGAGGTGATAGCCGAGGCTATTTGAACCACCC
>NC_091203.1:3985524-4000524 GCF_040958095.1 Procambarus clarkii
TTACCTGGTTGAAGACATTTTTAAAGTCTAATTTAATTAATGCCTTATTTTCTGGGAGGTGCTTTATATAGGCTCGTGCTGCATGAGCTGCTGCTTCACAGCCATGGGGGACACCAAAACCTAGTTGATGGGGTCGAAGCATCGTCGCAGCGTCTATGCTGATTTTTCTGACAACTGCCCTAGCAACAAGGCGCCGAAGTGTGTTACCCACAGCAATAGGTCTGACTCCACCATCCTTCTTCTTAAGGGCACAAAGGGACGCTCCAAAGAAGAAGGGTTTAATTGTATCTGGGATCAATATATATATATATATATATATATATATATATATATATATATATATATATATATATATATATATATATATATATATATATATATATATATATATTTATATATATATATATATATATATATATATATATATATATATGTATATATATATATATATATATATATATATATATATATATATATATATATATATATATATATATATATATATATACATATATATATATATATATATATACATTTATATATATATATATATATATATATATATATATATATATGTATATATATATATATATATATATACATATATATACATATATATATATATATATATATATATATATATATATATATATATATATATATATATATATATATATTAGTATATTTTTGTAGCAGTCTTTCCTGTAGACATATATTATTAAATATGACCGAAAAAGTAAGATTAATAATTCTAACACGAATTTTCTCAATCTTTCGTACATTACGCTTCACTGTTGGAGGTAAATCAAAAATCACTTCTCCAAAATTCATTTTTATTTCTAGTCTGACGCGACACGGGCGCGTTTCGTAAAACTTATTACATTTTCAAAGACTTCACAAATACACAACTGATTAGAACTTACGTATCTCTGATTTTATATCTACATTTGAGTGAGGTGGGAGGGGTGATGTGGCATTAACACAAGACAGAACAAGAGGGGATATTAATAGGGTATTAAAAGTATCAACACAAGACAGAACAGAAACAATGGGTATTGAATAGAAGTGTTTGTAGAAAGCCTATTGGTCCATATTTCTTGATGCTTCTATATTGGAGCGGAGTCTTGAGGTGGGTAGAATATAGTTGTGCAATAATTGGCTGTTGATTGCTGGTGTTGACTTCTTGATGTGTAGTGCCTCGCAAACGTCAAGCCGCCTGCTATCGCTGTATCTATCGATGATTTCTGTGTTGTTTACTAGGATTTCTAATAGAAAGTTTACTAGAAATCCTAGTAAACAACACAGAAATCATCGATAGATACAGCGATAGCAGGCGGCTTGACGTTTGCGAGGCACTACACATCAAGAAGTCAACACCAGCAATCAACAGCCAATTATTGCACAACTATATTCTACCCACCTCAAGACTCCGCTCCAATATAGAAGCATCAAGAAATATGGACCAATAGGCTTTCTACAAACACTTCTATTCAATACCCATTGTTTCTGTTCTGTCTTGTGTTGATACTTTTAATACCCTATTAATATCCCCTCTTGTTCTGTCTTGTGTTAATGCCACATCACCCCTCCCACCTCACTCAAATGTAGATATAAAATCAGAGATACGTAAGTTCTAATCAGTTGTGTATTTGTGAAGTCTTTGAAAATGTAATAAGTTTTACGAAACGCGCCCGTGTCGCGTCAGACTAGAAATAAAAATGAATTTTGGAGAAGTGATTTTTGATTTACCTCCAACAGTGAAGCGTAATGTACGAAAGATTGAGAAAATTCGTGTTAGAATTATTAATCTTACTTTTTCGGTCATATTTAATAATATATATATATATATATATATATATATATATATATATATATATATATATATATATAGCCGTATTTATCTTTTACGATTTATTCATTTCGTGAGGTGGATAGTGTAAGAGCGAGCCAGAAATTGGGCGACCACTTGGTATAAGTGACTGATAGAGTCCTGATAGATTTGTTCTGTAACCAGGTTATAATATTATAGCGTGCAAAAGTTTATGTTCCCTTGCATTATATGTGAATACTTTGCATATGTTCTGTTTTGTTATTAAATCTGTGTAGTTAACAGGTGTTTGCCCTTGTCCTAGTGAGGCTTTCCAGAAAGTAGAAAAGAGAGAGGGAGAGAGAGGAAAGAACCAAGTAACATAGCTGTGGACAGGGCAGTACGGAGTAATATTTCAGAAAAGGAGATTGAGGAAATCATACCACATAAGGAGAGAGTGGGGAGTCACGGTGTCTCGAGTGGGTGTGAGCACGTGAAAACGAGGCTAGTGTTGAAGCCGCATCCCTTAACGTGTGACACTGAGCCCCTCTCCAAGTGCCAGGAGCTCACAGGGTGATCTCCTGATAAAAGTGTAAGCACTCTACGGAATTTTGGGTTGATTATCCGTAAGGAAGGACGACCAACATCAACATAATAGCCCTCACCTGTCATATCCTCACTACCCCTGTACCCCTCGCCCCGCTGGGCTCTCACTTGTCATATCTTCACTCCCCCTGCACCCCTCGTCAAGCTGTGCGCTCACCTGTCACATCCGCACTACGACTGCACCCTCGCCCTGCTGGGCCCTCACCTGTCATGTCCTCACTACCCTGCACCTTCGACCTGCTGGGCCCTCACATGTCATATCCTCACTTCCCTGCACCATCGTCCGGCTGGGCCCTCTCCTGTCATATCCTCATTACCTTACACCCTTGGACCCCTGGGCCCTCACCTGTCATATCCTCACTACCCCTGCACCCTCGCCCCGCTGGGTCCTCACCAGTCATATCTTCACTACCCCCTGTACCCTCAGTAGTGTAGATGAGGACTACGACCGTCCCAAACCTGAAGAGAACCTCAGGGATTGAACTCGGTCATAGTCAAAAGTGGTGTGGGAGTCCGTAGAATGGGACGGGTTGCGTCCAGGGGGACGTTTTGGGTCACAGGGGTAAAATGTAAGGGATGTTGTGGGTCATGTAGGTAGGAGGGGAGGATAAGTATGTGGGCATGTGTACATCATCTCATAGGTTTCCCCGGATGTTATGACGCGTGGCTTCCGGCCAGGCGTCACTTGAGAGAGTCATGTTGGGTAGGGACTGGAAGCTAAGTGGTTGGTATGCAGTCATGTAGGGAGGAAGAGGAGGAGTGTAGGTTATATTGTGAAGGGAGGGGGGAGCCCCAATACTTGAGAAGATATCAATGACGTCCATTAGTTCTGCCCCTACATGGGCAGGAAGTGTTGAGGGGAGCGTGAGTGACCAGGGTCTTAAGATTGGAGGGGGAGAAGGAGGGGAAAGGGAGGTAACAGCTGGCAGTGGGTTTGTGTGTGAAAGTAGTCATTATTTTTTCTTAAAGAATGACTGTTTTATGTACCCCTCCCTGCTTCCAGAGCGCTAAGGATATGTGGGCTATACCTACCACATAGCTATGAGGAGTGACACCACATGTCCACATGGGTTACCTCTTCAAAGGCTGAGGCCTAACTGTTGCGAATGTCATCATCAACCTCTAACATAGTCAGTCATGCCCTCCCCCCCCCCGCTCCATCCATATAGCAGGACATACCACATACCAACACCTCCACCACACTGCTGGGAGTGACAGCAATACGGCATACCATACTCTCTCCTGACACAGCTCACACCGGCACATAGCATTGAGTGTGACAATGTTCTTTCTCAAAAGTGAGCCATGAGCGCAACATACAAATTCCAAAATGCAGTCCTGGAAGTTTGACACACATTGATTAACAAGCTATCTGATTATTTATACAGCTTCTCTCTCTCTACATTATATGCGGGTTACATAGTGTGTCAAGAACTACCTACGTGATGCTAAACAGTCCAATCTCACACAAGGCAGTCATATGGGCAGTAAAGTCTTGCAGAGACGCATAAAGGAGTCCAGGACTAAACCCCAACAATTCATTTTTAGCTAAGCAAGTTTCAATCATGACGAGCTAGTTACAAAATTAAATATAAGTCAACACATCGTCACAGAGATGCGATCTCTACCTACAAATTGTTCTTGTTAACTGTGATCACAACATCTGCTGGCTCAAATAAATATCATTGAAATGTATGCGTGTTGTGCAGAGCTTGTATCACACAACGGCATTATCATAGCAAGACAATGTCACAGAATGTTCAAGACTCCTGAATGAATGAAACGGCATTCCGTCTCGTTAAGGTCTAACCTTCGCGGCGGTTTGAGACATTGTGAGATGGACAAGGTAATGGGATGGCCTTACCCTCTCCCCGTCCACCCCCACTAAACCCCTAC
This sequence comes from Procambarus clarkii, assembly GCF_040958095.1. Classification (NCBI taxonomy): domain Eukaryota; kingdom Metazoa; phylum Arthropoda; class Malacostraca; order Decapoda; family Cambaridae; genus Procambarus; species Procambarus clarkii. Next base: position 3,989,834 of record NC_091203.1, read on the forward strand.
CCCCTCCCACCCCCCTCCAAGCCCAAACCATCAAGTATCACTGCACCCTTCCCAGACCAGATGTTCTGTGCAAAGCCTTTAGTATTATTATTTCTGATCATATGTATAACCTTGGATCGCAACGTGACAAACATGGTATCATCATTCTTTGCTCAAATAGCATTTTTTAAGAATATCCAGTCATAAGCAGGTCTTCAATCTTATTATTATAACAAATCATAATTTGATGTAAACACAACTGCATGGGATATACTTAGCAGTCAGTCAGTCAGTCCGTCAGTGGTTTCTCTCTGTATATATATATCTCTCTCTATATCTCTCTATATATCTCTCCCTATATCTCTCTCTCTATATCTCTCTCTCTCTATATATCTCTCTCTATATCTCTCTCTCTATATCTCTCTCTCTATATCTCTCTCTCTATATCTCTCTCTCTCTCTCTCTCTCTCTCTCTCTCTCTCTCTCTCTCTCTCTCTCTCTCTCTCTCTCTCTCTCTCTCTCTCTCTCTCTCTCTCTCTCTCTCTCTCTCTCTCTCTCTCTCTCTCTCTCTCTCTCTCTCTCTCTCTCTCTCTCTCTCTCTCTCTCTCTATATATATATATATATATATATATATATCTATATCTCTCTCTCTCTATCTATATCTCTCTCTCTATCTCTCTCTCTCTATCTATATCTCTCTCTCTATCTCTCTCTCTCTATATCTATCTTTATATCTGTCGCTCTATATCTATCTATATCTATCTCTCTCTATATCTCTCTCTCTATCTCTCTCTCTTTCTCTCTCTCTCTCTCTCTCTCTCTCTCTCTCTCTCTCTCTCTCTCTCTCTCTCTCTCTCTCTCTCTCTCTCTCTCTCTCTCTCTCTCTCTCTCTCTCCTCTCTCTCTCTCTCTCTCTCTCTCTCTCTCTCTCTCTCTCTCTCTCTCTCTCCAGATCATTTAATAGTTGGGGGGAAAGTAAAATCATTTCCTTTCTCCTGCTGCCGCTGTTCACATATCTTTTTTCATTTCATTTAGACTGACAGCGCACCAGAGGATGGACGACTAATGTCAATTTTCGAGCCCCCATCACTCTCACCCTTATAACCTTGTAAGGTAACACGACCAACATGATGACATCGTTCTTTGCTCATATATCATTAATGTAACGTGATCAATATAGCAACTTCGTTCTTTGCCCAAATAACATTTTAAGAGTAACGAGCAACTTTCTGTCCGATGTCTGAATAATGAAATGTAAACCATGTTTAGCCATTACATCCAAACACAATAAAATATTACCACAAGCTTGTTTAGTTCTTGTATCACATAACGTAACGTAGCGTTTATTCAACAACTGGTAGACATAACATAATATAGCTTCATATTCACTGTGGTAAAACAAACATACACACCACAGTCAGTCCTCGCTATACCTCAAACGCGCCGTTCATTCTCTCTCCCTTAGGTGTGCAATGTTCCACACATACAAATTCCAAGCAAAGTAAACATATATAAGACAATGTGGAAAAACACAGTCTTGATACTATTATTAAATTGACTTGTTCATTATCCCCGAGTTCAAGGCTGTCTCTTAAGACCTTCATCATCCAAATGTAAACACCAATCGATGAGAATAAGACCGGGTGAGTCAATAGTGAAATAGCTCTGGGCTATGTCTATTTTCAGTTCTTGTAACACAGTCAATGTAGCGTAATGGGGAAAACAGACTTTCTACTGCCTACATAATTAGCATTTGAAAATGTATGCAAGTCTAGACAATCTCCTATAGCCCTTACATTCTAAACACAAATAAAATATTAGCACACGCTTGCATCGCATTATATCATCATTAAGTAACGTGGAGATCAACTTTCTGTCGGTTGTCAGAATATCATTATTGAAATGTGAACCCCATTTAGCCAAACACAATATCTCCATTACATCTCATAGCATATGAATATTACGGTATACCAGTTTTAACCTCTGTAACAAAATGTAACGTAACGTAATGTAACGTAACGTAACGCAAATCAACTTTTTGCAGTCCAAAATGTCATTTTTAAATGAAAGTATGACTTAGTCCATCTCTTACCATATGAATATTACGGTCTACCAGTTTTAGCCCTCTGTAACACAATGTAACGTAACGTAACGTAACGCAAATCAACTTTTTGCAGTCCAAAATGTCATTTTGAAACAAAAGTGAGGCTTAGTCCATCTCCATTACATCTCTTACCATATAAATATTGGCGTCTATCAGTTTTAGCCCTCTGTAACACAATGTAACGTAACGTAACGTAACGCAAATCAACTTTTTGCAGTCCAAAATGACATTTTGAAACGAAAAGTGAGGGTTAGTCCATCTCCATTACATCTCTTACCATATAAATATTGGTGTCTACCAGTTTTAGACCCTGTAACACAATGTAACGTAACGTGGAAATCATCATCATCATATTCTACAGACCAAATATCATTTTTAAATGAAAGTATGACTTAGTCCATCTTCATTACATATCTTACCATATAAATATTGGCGTCTACCAGTTTTAGCCCTCTGTAACACAATGTAACGTAACGTAACGCAAATCAACTTTTGCAGTCCAAAATGTCATTTTTAAATGAAAGTATGACTTACTCCATCTCCATTACATCTCCTACCATATGAATATTACGGTCTACCAGTTTTAGCCCTCTGTAACACAAAGTAACGTAACGTGGAAAATCAACTTTGTCGGATGACCAAATAACATTATTGAAAATGACATCCATGTTTAGCCATTACATCCAAACACAAAGAAAAATATTACCGCATTTCTTGAGAAACTTATATGTGGAGATCATATCTCCAGAGTCCACACAATAAGCCACACATCACACATCTTCTGTTTTCAAATCACAGCTCGCATCTAATTTAATGTTATTTTTTTTTTTTGCAGAAACTATGTTTTGAGAATATGCTCAATGTCAGCAATTACTATTCGTATCATCAAACTCCTTTCAGTCATCAAAAAAACAAGCAGAGGTGCCGCATAAACCACTAAAGATTTGATGTATGCAAGGTACATCATTTTTGACAATTCTATCGCCGACACACCTTAGCGAGATGACTGCGCGCAACAGTACCCTAGCACTCTTAATAATTTTATTCAAGCATTGTTAACATAGCATTCAGTTATCCACTCGGTAAGTGTTTACTGAACGTCGAAATCATTTCCTGTGTGCCCATTTTTTACTTGAACCCGTCTCCACTCCAAACCGGACCTGCGGTTCGAGTCGGGACCCTAGGTCCTGACTAGTTTGGAGTGGAGATGGGTTCAAGTAAAAAATGGGCACACAGGAAATGATTTCGACGTTCAGTAAACACTTACCGAGTTGATAACTGAATGACCGGCAGCCCAATACGGGGTTGATGATAGTATTTAATTTAAGATTGTGAAACTTAAAACTAAATGCTCACACATGTGATAATTATAATTTCCATGTTCAGTTAACACTCACTGAGATGTAAACTGAAAGACTAAGCCAGCCAATGCATAGTTGATGATGATAGTAATATTTTAAGATTGAGAAACTTTAAACTAAATGACCACACATGTAGCGATTTTGCATTCAGTAAACACTTACTGAGTTGTAAACTGAATGCCGGAGCCGGCCAATACAAGGTTTGTGATAGTAATATTTTATTTTTTATTTACGATGGAGAAACCTAAAACTAAAAAATGAGGTCACATGGAGGGATATCTATGTTCAGTAAACTGTTACTGAGTTGAAAACTGAATGCCGGAGCCGGTCAATACAAGGTTTGTGATAGTAATATTTTATTTTTCTACGATGGAGAAACTTTAAACTAAAAATTAAGGTCACATGGAGGGATATCTATGTTCAGTAAACAGTTACTGAGTTGTAAACTGAATGGTTGAGACACCCAATACCTGGTTGATGATAATAGTATTTCACGATGGAAAAACCTTATCCTAAACTAAAAATGAGCTCACATGAAGTGATTTTCACTTACTGAGTTGTTAACTGAATGTCTGAGCTATCCAATACATAGTTGGTGATAGTAGTATTAATTCAAGATGGAAAACTTTAAACTAAACTAAAATGAGCGCACATGAAGTGATTCTCACGTTCATTAAACACTTACTAAGTTGTTAACTGAATGTCTGAGACATCCAATACATTGTTGATGATAGCAGTATTAATGACATTGATAATAAGAGGTCTTGAACTAGAAACTGGCAGGGGGACAACAAAGCTGTGATATTGAAAAGAAACTGAACTGAATTTGAAAATTGATTAATATATGTAATGTGAAGCCAATCTACTGGAAAACAGTAAGCAAACTTTGTTTGAAAAAGAATAAGAGACGACTGAAAAGCTTGGGGGGCAAGAAAAATGTTAAAAATAAGAAATAATGATCTTTATAAACATAACATAAGATATCCATGACCGTAATTAATACAGTGTGAACTCTCTTAAACTATGCTCACCGTGAAATCTCGTCACTAGGCATAACTTGTCACTCTGCGAAACAAATTATTGACTATAGTGCGACAGTGAGAATAAAAATGACCACTTATGTTTTGGAGTGCTATTTTAGTCAAGAAATACTGTAAAGGATGATTATTGACTAAAGGGAATTTCACGGACTGCTGGTGTTTGATGTGTAGAACTGCTTAAAGGAAGCATATTTGCTAGAAAAAATTCCTGTGAAATAATGCTTGTTATATGTTTTGACTATCTAGCTAATAGCATATTGCATGGCTAATAATGAAATGAAATGTCACATTTTGTCTGACTCACTTAGCACAAGTGAAGAGAAAACATTGAAAAACTGGCAAAGGTTGAAAACTCTGTGAAATCATATCTGTTATGATAAGTTTTGACTAGCTGCAAGCTATGTTTTGCCTTCTCTCTCTAATCTACACACGCGATATGAAATGTGAAAAAAAATCTTACATTATGCTATGTTAACAGTGCTTGAATAAAATTATTAAGAGTGCTAGGGTACTGTTGCGCGCAGTCATCTCGCTAAGGTGTGTCGGCGATAGAATTGTCAAAAATGATGTACCTTGCATACATCAAATCTTTAGTGGTTTATGCGGCACCTCTGCTTGTTTTTTTGATGACTGAAAGGAGTTTGATGATACGAATAGTAATTGCTGACATTGAGCATATTCTCAAAACATAGTTTCTGCAAAAAAAAAAAAATAACATTAAATTAGATGCGAGCTGTGATTTGAAAACAGAAGATGTGTGATGTGTGGCTTATTGTGTGGACTCTGGAGATATGATCTCCACATATAAGTTTCTCAAGAAATGCGGTAATATTTTTCTTTGTGTTTGGATGTAATGGCTAAACATGGATGTCATTTTCAATAATGTTATTTGGTCATCCGACAAATTTGATTTTCCACGTTACGTTACTTTGTGTTACAGAGGGCTAAAACTGGTAGACCGTAATATTCATATGGTAAGAGATGTAATGGAGATGGGCTAAGTCATACTTTCATTTAAAAATGACATTTTGGACTGCAAAAGTTGATTTGCGTTACGTTACGTTACGGTACATTGTGTTACTGAGGGCTAAAACGGGTAGAGGCCAATATTTATATGGTAAGAGATGAAATGGAGATGGGCTAAGTCATACTTTCATTTAAAAAGGACATTTTGGACTGCAAAAGTTGATTTGCGTTACGTTACGTTACGTTACATTGTGTTACAGAGGGCTAAAACGGGTAGAGGCCAATATTTATATGATAAGAGATGTAATGGAGATGGGCTAAGTCGTACTTTCATTTAAAAATGTCATTTTGGACTGCAAAAGTTGATTTCCGTTACGTTACGTTACATTGTGTTACAGAGGGCTAAAACGGGTAGAGGCCAATATTTATATGGTAAGAGATGTAATGGAGATGGACTAAGTCATACTTTCATTTAAAAATGACATTTTGGACTGCAAAAAGTTGATTTGCGTTACGTTACGTTACATTGTGATACAGAGGGCTAAAACTGATAGACGCCAATATTTATATGGTAAGAGATGTAATGAAGATGGACTAAGTCATACTTTCATTTAAAAATGACATTTTGTACTGCAAAAAGTTGATTTGCGTTACGTTACGTTACGTTACATTGTGTTACAGAGGGCTAAAACTGGTAGACACCAATATTTATATGGTAAGAGATGTAATGGAGATGGACTAACCCTCACTTTTCGTTTCAAAATGTCATTTTGGACTGCAAAAAGTTGATTTGCGTTACGTTATGTTACGTTACATTGTGTTACAGAGGGCTAAAACTGGTAGACGCCAATATTTATATGGTAAGAGATGTAATGGAGATGGACTAAGCCTCACTTTTGTTTCAAAATGACATTTTGGACTGCAAAAAGTTGATTTGCGTTATGTTACGTTACGTTACATTGTGTTACAGAGGGCTAAAACTGGTAGACCGTAATATTCATATGGTAAGAGATGGACTAAGTCATACTTTCATTTAAAAATGACATTTTGGACTGCAAAAAGTTGATTTGCGTTACGTTACGTTACGTTACGTTACATTGTGTTACAGAGGCTAAAACTGGTATACCGTAATATTCATATGCTATGAGATGTAATGGAGATATTGTGTTTGGCTAAATGGGGTTCACATTTCAATAATGATATTCTGACAACCGACAGAAAGTTGATCTCCACGTTACTTAATGATGATATAATGCGATGCAAGCGTGTGCTAATATTTTATTTGTGTTTAGAATGTAAGGGCTATAGGAGGTTGTCTAGACTTGCATACATTTTCAAATGCTAATTATGTAGGCAGTAGAAAGTCTGTTTTCCCCATTACGCTACATTGACTGTGTTACAAGAACTGAAAATAGACATAGCCCAGAGCTATTTCACTATTGACTCACCCGGTCTTATTCTCATCGATTGGTGTTTACATTTGGATGATGAAGGTCTTAAGAGACAGCCTTGAACTCGGGGATAATGAACAAGTCAATTTAATAATAGTATCAAGACTGTGTTTTTCCACATTGTCTTATATATGTTTACTTTGCTTGGAATTTGTATGTGTGGAACATTGCACACCTAAGGGAGAGAGAATGAACGGCGCGTTTGAGGTATAGCGAGGACTGACTGTGGTGTGTATGTTTGTTTTACCACAGTGAATATGAAGCTATATTATGTTATGTCTACCAGTTGTTGAATAAACGCTACGTTACGTTATGTGATACAAGAACTAAACAAGCTTGTGGTAATATTTTATTGTGTTTGGATGTAATGGCTAAACATGGTTTACATTTCATTATTCAGACATCGGACAGAAAGTTGCTCATTACTCTTAAAATGTTATTTGGGCAAAGAACGAAGTTACTATATTGATCACATTACATTAATGATATTTGAGCAAAGAATGATGTCATGATGTTGGTCGTGTTACCTTACAAGGTTATAAGGGTGAGAGTGATGGGGGCTCGAAAATTGACATTAGTCGTCCATCCTCTGGTGCGCTGTCAGTCTAAATGAAATGAAAAAAGATATGTGAACAGCGGCAGCAGGAGAAAGGAAATGATATTACTTTCCCCCCCAACTTTTAAATGATCTGGAGAGAGAGAGAGAGAGAGAGAGAGAGAGAGAGAGAGAGGGAGAGAGAGAGAGAGAGAGAGAGAGAGAGAGAGAGAGAGAGAGAGAGAGAGAGAGAGAGAGAGAGAGAGAGAGAGAGAGAGAGAGAGAGAGAGAGAGAGAGAGAGAGAGAGAGAGGGAGAGAGAGAGAGAGAGAGATAGAGATATAGAGAGAGATAGATATAGATAGATATAGAGAGACAGATATAAAGATAGATATAGAGAGAGAGAGATAGAGAGAGATATATAGATAGAGAGAGAGAGATATAGAGATATATATATATATATAGAGAGATATAGATATATATATATATATAGAGAGAGAGAGAGATATAGAGAGAGAGATATAGAGAGAGAGATATAGAGAGAGATATATAGAGAGAGAGATATATAGAGAGAGAGATATAGAGAGAGATATATAGAGAGATATAGAGAGAGATATATATATACAGAGAGAAACCACTGACGGACTGACTGACTGACTGCTAAGTATATCCCATGCAGTTGTGTTTACATCAAATTATGATTTGTTATAATAATAAGATTGAAGACCTGCTTATGACTGGATATTCTTAAAAAATGCTATTTGAGCAAAGAATGATGATACCATGTTGGTCACGTTGCGATCCAAGGTTATACGTATGATCAGAAATAATAATACTAAAGGCTTTGCACAGAACATCTGGTCTGGGAAGGGTGCAGTGATACTTGATGGTTTGGGCTTGGAGAGGGGTGGACGGGGGTAGGGGTTTGGTGGGGGTGGATGGGGAGAGGGTAAGGCCATCCCATTGCCTTGTCCATCTCACAACGTCACAAACCGCCGCGAAGGTTAGACCTTAACGAGACGGAATGCCGTTTCATTCATTCAGGAGTCTTGAACATTCTGTGACATTGTCTTGCTATGATAACGCCGTTGTGTGATACAAGCTCTGCACAACACGCATACATTTCAATGATATTTATTTGGGCCAGCAGATGTTGTGATCACAGTTAACAAGAACAATTTGTAGGTAGAGATCGCGTCTCTGTGACGATGTGTTGACTTATATTTAATTTTGTAACTAGCTCGTCATGATTGTAACTTGCTTAGCTAAAAATGAATTGTTGGGGTTCAGTCCTGGACTCCTTTATGCGTCTCTGCAAGCCTTTACTGCCCATATGACTGCCTTGTGTGAGATTGGACTGTTTAGCATCACGTAGGTAGTTCTTGACACACTATGTAACCCGCATATAATGTAGAGAGAGAGAAGCTGTATAAATAATCAGATAGCTTGTTAATCAACGTGTGTCAAACTCCCAGGACTGCATTTTGGAATTTGTATGTTGCGCTCATGGCTCACCTTTGAGAAAGAACATTGTCACACTCAATGCTATGTGCCGGTGTGAGCTGTGTCAGGAGAGAGTATGGTATGCCGTATTGCTGTCACTCCCAGCAGTGTGGTGGAGGTGTTGGTATGTGGTATGTCCTGCTATGTGGATGGAGCAGGGGGGTGGGGGAGGGGGGGGGGGGCATGACTGACTATGTTAGAGGTTGATGATGACATTCGCAACAGTTAGGCCTCAGCCTTTGAAGAGGTAACCCATGTGGACATGTGGTGTCACTCCTCATAGCTATGTGGTTGGTATAGCCCACATATCCTTAGCGCTCTGGAAGCAGGGAGGGGTACATAAAACTGTCATTCTTTAAGAAAAAATAATGACTACTTTCACACACAAACCCACTGCCAGCTGTTACCTCCCTTTCCCCTCCTTCTCCTCCTCCAATCTTAAGACCCTGGTCTCTCACGCTCCCCTCAACACTTCCTGCCCATGTAGGGGGAGAACTAATGGACGTCATTGATATCCTTTCAAGTATTGGGGCTCCCCCCTCCCTTCACAATATAACCTACACTCCTCCTCTTCCTCCCTACATGACTGCATACCAACCACTTAGCTTCCAGTCCCTACCCAACATGACTCTCTCAAGTGACGCCTGGCCGGAAGCCACGCGTCATAACATCCGGGGAAACCTATGAGATGATGTACACATGCCCACATACTTATCCTCCCCTCCTACCTACATGACCCACAACATCCCTTACATTTTACCCCTGTGACCCAAAACGTCCCCCTGGACGCAACCCGTCCCATTCTACGGACTCCCACGCCACTTTTGACTATGACCGAGTTCAATCCCTGAGGTTCTCCTCAGGTTTGGGACGGTCGTAGTCCTCATCTACACTACTACCCTCGACCTGCTGGGCCCTCTCCTGTCATATCCTCACTTCCCCTGCACCCGCGCCCGGCTGGGCCCTCACCTGTCATATCCTCAGAACCTCTGCACTCTTGCCCTGCTGGGCCCTCAACTTTCATATCCTCACTTCCCCCTGCACCCTCGCCCCGCTGGGTCCTCACCACTCATATCTTCAATACTCCCTGCACCCTCACCCCGCTGGGCCCTCACCTGTCATATCATCACTACCCACGTACCCTCGCCAAGCTGTGCGCTCACCTGTCATATCCGCACTACCACTACACCCTCGCCCGGCTGGGCCCTCACCTGCCATATCCTCACTACTCCCTGCACCCTCGTCCTGCTGGGTCCTCACCAGTCATATTTTCACTACCCCCTGCACCCTCTCCCCACTGGGCCTCTCACCTGTCATATCCTCACTATCCTACACCCTCACCCCACTAGGCCGTCACCTGTCATATCCTCACTACCCTGCACCCTCGACCCGCTGGGTCCTCACCTGTTATATCCTCACTTCCCCTGCACACTCGCCCGCCTGGGCCCTCACCTGTCATATCCTCACAACCTCTGCACCCTCGTCCCGCTGGGCCCTCACCTGTTATATATTCACTACCCTTGCACCCTCGCCCCGTTGGATCCTCACCTATCATATCCTCACTACCCTTGCTCTGCTGGGCCCTCACCGGCCATATCCTCTTCTCTTGCATCCTCGCCCCGCTGGGCCTTCACCTGTCATATCTTCACTACCCTTGCATCCTCGCACCAGTGGGCTCTCATCATATCCACACTACCCCTGCACCCTCGCCCCACTAGGCCCTCACCTGTCATATCCTCACTACACCTGCATG
>NC_091203.1:4003024-4108024 GCF_040958095.1 Procambarus clarkii
ACACTAATATTATCTTCTCCTACCACCCCCATTCTTTTGTACGTACACATATATTTACTTTATTTGAACTTTGTTACAAAAAAGGAGTTACATATGGGTTACAAGGATGGTTATCATAGGTTGTCGAGTTCCTCCAGCTCCTCAGATGGCGGGCAGGAACCCTGGATGCAGTGCGCATTTCCCCTCTGTATCACCACACTGAGGCGCTGGAAAAGAAAGCTTGCAGATCTTGGGTCCCTTGTTGTTTCAATGAGCCTAGAACCCAGTTCCTTCAAAAAACTGGTAGCACTTTTACCCCAGGCGCCGAGTGTCTCAGAAGCAATGGGGACAAAATTGTAGTGGTGATCCAGTTCTCTATACTTACGGGATTTGGCTGCTTCCCTGCGGGTGGCAGCGCCACCTGGTTGTGCAACACTGAGGTTAATGTAGGTGTTAGTCAGGGTTGATACGCACGTGTAGTCCCATACCAACTGCTTGCCATTCTTCCAGGGGTTCACTGTGATACCATCCGGGCGACCAATAAGAGCATCAGAGTTACGGGGCGTTAGGTAACGGGGCTCTCTTTCAGCTGGTCATCCAGCTGTGGTGAGGCTCCTCTTGATGATGTCGTTAACTTCACTGTGCCTCGAGTGCCATCCCCCTGTGCTTTGGCAGAGTAGGCCATGGTGGCCGTACCTGTCAGCCACCACCTCGCCGCAAATACACCTATATCTGGTGTGGATTGGGGCAGCAAGGCGGAGGGCCACAGCAATTCGGAGGGCGTGTGGTGTGAGACGCGTGCCAGTTGCCGACATTGGGGTTGCTAACAGGAAATCCCCTGCATGTGGTGCTGCTACTGCTGTAAGGCGAGCAATGTCGTATTGTGTTGTTGCAGCACCCAGGCACTCTGCAGCAACTTGGTCTACAATGGGGCCATCCCAGCTGGATTGCTTGTGGGCTTTTGGGAATGGTGGTTGAGGTGATTGGCCTGCACGAGAAGCCCACTCTGTGGCACAGCGTGTAAAATTGGGATCATGTACACCTGCCAGCTGATGTAAGTGAGCAGGTAGAATTTCCTTCACAAGGTCGTCGCATGCTGATAAGGAGGACAGGAAGGCTGGAACAGCGATTTGCGTTGCTGTTCGAACTCCGAGGCCCCCAAGTCTTACGGGAAGAGAGGCTTGTTTCCACTGTAGGTCATCAAGAGAGAGGTTAAGGGCTTTTTCTAGCATTGATTTCAGTAACCGGTCATACTCACTTAGTTTTTGGCTACTGTAAGATGGTAAACACCTCAGAAAGTAGGTTAACCTGGGGAGGGACAGACATCTGGTGATGAGGTAGAGTGCATCATGAGCATCAATATCCTCAATCCTCCCATCCATCCTCTTAAGGTCGGCGATTTTCTTATCAAGGACCTCATCGATGGCTTTCAACCCCAGGGGAGCTCCTAGGAGTGTGCTGTCTTCAGGTTTAGTTTTATGGATATTTGGCAGAAGACCCTCTATTCTCTCTACGATGTCCTGGTTAGAACATATTATTTCACATTTAGAAGGGTTCAGGGTGAGGCCTAAAACTGCACCCTGCTCCTGGACTTTTCTGATGTCCTCCAGGATTGAAACTTGGGAACCAGCTAGAGTACCATCATCCAAGAACCAGATGTTAAGCTCGCTGGACAGGACCTCTGTGACTTGTTTGATGACTAAGCAGAAAAAGAGAGGAGCAAGGGTGTCACCCTGTTGGACGCCTTCTCGCGAGTCAATTTCATGTTCGCCAAAAAGTAGCTTAAGATCCACACTGTAGCATGAATGTACAAAAGGGTAAAGGGAAGGGAAATGACTATGAACCGCACGGAGTACAGCATCCCTCCGCACCAAATTGAAGGCATTTTTGAAATCTAGCTTGATAAGGGCCTTTTCGTCTGTGATGTTGGCGATGAAGGCTCGAGCTGCATGGGCTGCCGCCTCACACCCTTGTGGAATGCCAAACCCGAGCTGTTTTGGCTTCAGCATGTTGGCCGCTGCATCACTAACTGTTCTTGCAGCTGCCTTTGCGACGAAACGCCGGAGAGAATTGCCCACAGCTATTGGCCTGATCCCTCCATCCTTTTTCTTTAGAGCACAGAGAGATGCCCCAAAAAAGATAGGTCTTATGGATGCTGGTATGTTGCCAGCTAGACATGTGTTGGTGAATCTGGTTAGATCCACCAAGAGGTTCTTTGCAATGTCACCCAGTGCAGGGTTGAGCATTTGCTTGAGGTGGTTGGGTTTTAGTCCTGTGAACCCACCTGCTGATCCTGTTGGGAAGGACATGGCTGCTTTATGGACCACAGATTCAGCCACCCAGAGAGGTTCTGCTCCGGTAGCCCCCACTTGTACAATGTCGTCCTCACGCGGAGCCCTGGGTGGGTGTTTCTCCCTTAGGGCTTGAGCTGTTGCGGCATCTCTGTCGGCAATTGAGTCCTCACTGGTGGTGACTCGTATTGCGCCAATAGTGTTTCCTTCTTCTATTTTCTTGGTGACTGATGTTCTGATTTTTGATGTCTCGGATATACCACTGTTGCTCTTCCTGCGTGGGTGTTTCTCGCGCGAGTGGGAAGGCGCACCTGGTTGTCCTCCCTGGGAAAATCATTTATAGCTTTGATGACTGAGGCAGCTAAGGTTTTGTCTCTCCTTGCAGGGGTGGCTAGACATATGTTGCCAAACATTAGGAGGTTGTGCCTTGCTTGGGTCGTTCCAGGAGAGTCGTTGACCTTTCTCAGGAGGGCAGATAATTTGGCTGCTGCATGGGGGCGGGCTGCTTTAGGGATGTGTTGCAAGGTTCTGACCGATGTTGCTTTGATAGCTTCTAATAAATTTTCTGTGGGAATGAAGGTCTGGGAGGTGTTTTGCCTTACGGGCGGTGTGGGCTGTTGATTGGTGTTCTCCCTGGGAGGGCGCTCAGAACCCAAACACCTGACTCCGTTGTTGGAATGAATGCGCACATTATCGTCCCTCAACCGGATATAGCATACCCTGTCACACGTCTGACATCTACCGTGTCTATCCCTGCTTGATGGCTCATCTTGGCTTGGAGAAGCCTGGCTATCTGTTGAGAGCTGCGACATGGGCGGGAGCTGGGCGGGCGCTGGGCGGGAGGGTGGACGGCGGGTGGAGACTGGAGGGTGGGCGGCGGTTGGAGGCTGGGGGGATGATCAGCTGGCCGTGGCACTTACTACTCAGATGAGTGGTAATACATATACCACCTCTATACAAAGTGTGGGTATACACCCACTACACAATATGTGGGTATACATTGGGTGGGTGGGTGGCGTAGACACACATGGGAGCCTCCCGGCTTCTATGGGCGGGTGGCAAAGTGGCCTCGTGGGTGGGGAGGCGACGTGGTGGGGTGGGTAGGAGGGGGAGAGCAGTTACTTCCCGGCCTGGGCGCTGGGTGGGGGCGGGGGTCAGGGCGACACTAACACTGGTATAATTCCCCCGTATATCACTGCACAATAATGAATGAATCACACACTTGTAATCTGACTCACTGCACGTGTGATGTACTAACAATATGATAGATATGTTGCGCCAATAATTCGCTGACAACGTAACTTGTTCAACAAAACTTTCAAAAAAGAAAAACACAAAACAATATTTGGCACACGCGTAACCCCCACCTCTCTCTCCTGACCACACAACACCCCTCACTCACCCCCCACCTCCCCTCACTATGGGAGGCCTGCAGGGTCCATCCTGGCCCCTCACTCCAGCCTCCAAGACTCTACACTACCAACCCACCTGTTTTGATAAGTTTTCACATAGATGGTACACAGTAGGCACTTCCGGCCACTTCCACGTCTGCTTGGTGTATTCACGGTGAATATGGTTGAGTCTTGGTACGGTGAGGCCAAGATATCTCAGGGTAATGGCTGAGAAGGCAGCAGCTCCTCCGCCACACGTCCGTCCCCTAGGCCTCTCCCTCTATCCTGTATATATATATATATATATATATATATATATATATATATATATATATATATATATATATATATATATATATATATATATATATATATATATGTCGTACCTAGTAGCCAGAACGCACTTTTCAGCCTACTATGCAAGGCCCGATTTGCCTAATAAGCCAAGTTTTCATGAATTAATTGTTTTTCGACTACCTAACCTAACTTTTTCGGCTACCTAACCGAACCTAACCTATAAAGATAGGTTAGGTTAGGTTAGGTAGGGTTGATTAGGTTCGGTCATATATCTACGTTAATTTTAACTCCAATAAAAAAAATTTGACCTCATACATAATGAAATGCGTAGCTTTATCATTTCATAAGAAAAAAAAATGAGAAAATATATTAATTCATTAAAACTTGGCTTATTAGGCAAATCGGGCCTTGCATAGTAGGCAGAGAAGTGCGTTCTGGCTACTAGGTATATATATATATATATATATATATATATATATATATATATATATATATATATATATATATATATATATATATATATATATATATATACATACATATATATATATATATATATATATATATATATATATATATATATATATATATATATATATATATATATATATATATATATTGTGATGATAATCTCCTTCAAGAGATTGAGCCTGCTCTTCCCTCCCAAGTTCGTCGCTATATAAATCCCTATAAAACTAATATGGAAGAAATATCCAACAAATACACTACCAAGGTTTGCCAGAGCGCAAACGTATGCAGCCCCAGGAACACCTGCTCCACCTCGAACCACCAAACTACCTGTCTGTCGCCTGCTCATCGCTGATTGGCTGCGTGTCCAGTTGCACCTGCCCTCCACCCACCACACTACCTGATGTCTGGGTCCACCACGACTTCAGCCCTCAGAATATCAAGTGCTTTCAACAAGTTAACACGTCTCGTTGGTAGACTAAGCTCTGGCTTACGTGTACTAAGAGAGGTGACAGCTTAAAGCCAATATTCCGGCATCCAATTTTACATTGTTTGTTATACACTTGTTATTACTCACTTGTCTTAACGTAACTTTTCATTTTGTCATTTGATTATTCTTATTATTTTGATTGATTGATTTTATGCTCCAATTTGTATGTCCATTTTATTCATGTTTTGCTTTTCTAACGTAATTAAAATCTCATTGTTAAATTTACTTGTGTTTTGTGTGTCTTCCCATTACCTTACCACAGACGAAGTTCCAGATTTTCTATTTTTTGTTTCTGTATGTGACGAGGCCATACCCCTAGCTTTTGAACAGCCGAACACCAACGCGTTACCATCACAATATATATATATATATATATATATATATATATATATATATATATATATATATATATATATATATAAATATATATATATATATATATAAATATATATATATATATATATATATATATATATATATATATATATATATATATATATATATATATATATATGTCGTACCTAGTAGCCAGAACGCACTTCTCAGCAAAATATGCAAGGCCCGATTTGCCTAATAAGCCAAGTTTTCCTGAATTAATATATTTTCTCTAATTTTTTTCTTATGAAATAATAAAGCTACCCATTTCATTATGTATGAGGTCAATTTTTTTTTATTGGAGTTAAAATTAACGTAGATATATGACCGAAGCTAACTAACCCTACCTAACCTAACCTAACCTATCTTTATAGGTTAGGTTAGATAGCCGAAAAAGTTAGGTTAGGTTAGGTTAGGTAGGTTAGGTAGCCGAAAAAACATTAATTCATGAAAACTTGGCTTATTAGGCAAATCGGGCCTTGCACAGTAGGCCGAAAAAAGCGTTCTGGCTTCTAGGTACGACATATATTATATATATATATATATATATATATATATATATATATATATATATATATATATATATATATATATATATATATATATATATATATATGCGAACAAGCCTGAATGGTCCCCAGGACTATATGCAACTGAAACTGTTCTGGGGTGTGAGTTTTCAGTTATATATATATATATATATATATATATATATATATATATATATATATATATATATATATATATATATATATATACATATATATATGTGTGTGTGTGTGTGTGTGTGTGTGTATATATATGCAATTGACGATCACAAAACACGGATCATTTTATGGGGAAAATCCACAGAGAAATATGAAATGAGGTGAACGTTTCGGCTTTGTTAAAGCCTTTGTCAACACCAGACTCACCAGACAACACCAGAGTCTGGTGTTGACAAAGGCTTTAACAAAGCCAAAACGTTCACCTCATTTCATATTTCTCTGTGGATTTTCCGCATATATATATATATATATATATATATATATATATATATATATATATATATATATATATATATATATATATATATAGAAATATATATATATATATATATATATATATATATATATATATATATATATATAATATATATATATAAATATATATATATATATATATATATATATATATATATATAATATATATATATATATATATATATATATATATATATATATAAATATATATATATATATATATATATATATATATATATATATATATATATATAATATATATATATATATATATATATATATATATATATATATATATATATATATATATATATATATATATATATGTCGTACCTAGTAGCCAGAACTCACTTCTCAGCCTACTATTCAAGGCCCGATTTGCCTAATAAGCCAAGTTTTCCTGAATTAATATATTTACTATAATTTTTTTCTTATGAAATGATAAAGCAACCCTTTTCTCTATGTATGACGTCAATTTTTTGTTATTGGAGTTAAAATTAACATAGATATATGACCGAACCTAACCAACCCTACCTAACCTAACCTAACCTATATTTATAGGTAAGGTTAGGTTAGGTAGCCAAAAAAGCTAGGTTAGGTTAGGTTAGGTAGGTTAGGTAGACGAAAAAACATTAATTCATGAAAACTTGGCTTATTAGGCAAATCGAGCCTTGAATAGTAGGCTGAGAAGTGCGTTCTGGCTATTAGGTACGACATATATATATATATATATATATATATATATATATATGTCGTACCTAGTAGCCAGAACGCACTTTTCAGCCTACTATGCAAGGCCCGATTTGCCTAATAAGCCAGGTTTTCATGAATTAATTGTTTTTCGACTCCCTAACCTACCTAACCTAACCTAACCTAACTTTTTCTGCCACCTAACCTAACCTAACCTATAAAGGAAGGTTAGGTTAGGTTAGGTAAGGTTGGTTAGGTATGGTCATATATCTACGTTAATTTTAACTCCAATAAAAAAATTGACCTCATACATAATGAAATGGGTAGCTTTATTATTTCATAAGAAAAATATTAGAGAAAATATATTAATTCAGGAAAACTTGGCTTATTAGGCAAATCGGGCCTTGCATAGTAGGCTGAGAAGTGCGTTCTGGCTACTAGGTACGACATATATATATATATATATATATATATATATATATATATATATATATATATATATATATATATATATATATATATATATATATATATATGCGAACAAGCCTGAATGGTCCCCAGGACTATATGCGAATGAAAACTCACACCCCAGAAGTGACTCGAACCCATACTCCCAGAAGCAACGCAACTGGTAACTACAGGGCGCCTTAATCCGCTTGACCATCACGGCCGTCAAAAGGAAGTGATAGCCGAGGCTATTTGAGCCACTTCCCCGACGGCAACTCGGATGGTAATCTTGGGCATAGCATTTCACCAAATCACCTCATTCTTTGGGGCACACGTGAGGAACACAAATGCGAACAAGCCTGAATGGTCCCCAGGACTATATGCGAATGAAAACTCACACCCCAGAAGTGACTCGAACCCATACTCCCAGAAGCAACGCAACTGGTAACTACAGGGCGCCTTAATCCGCTTGACCATCACGGCCGTCAAAAGGAAGTGATAGCCGAGGCTATTTGAGCCACTTCCCCGACGGCAACTCGGATGGTAATCTTGGGCATAGCATTTCACCAAATCACCTCATTCTTTGGGGCACACGTGAGGAACACAAATGCGAACAAGCCTGAATGGTCCCCAGGACTATATGCGAATGAAAACTCACACCCCAGAAGTGACTCGAACCCATTCTCCCAGAAGCAACGCAACTGGTAACTAACCAGTTGAATCAACTGGTACATATTCATATATATATATATATATATATATATATATATATATATATATATATATATATATATATATATATATATATATATATATATATATATATATATATATATATAATGTCGTATCTAGTAGCCAGAACGCACTTCTCAGCCTACTATGCAGGGCCCGATTTGCCTAATAAGCCAAGTTTTCATGAATTACGATATTCATATATTATGAATATACGATATTCATATATATATATACGATATATATATTCATATATATATATACGATATATAACTGGTACGATATTCATATATATATATATATATATATAATGTCGTATCTAGTAGCCAGAACGCACTTCTCAGCCTACTATGCAGGGCCCGATTTGCCTAATAAGCCAAGTTTTCATGAATTAATGTTTTTTCGACTACTTAACCTAACCTAACCTAACTTTTTCGGCTACCTAACCGAACCTAACCTATAAAGATAGGTTAGGTTGGGTTGGTTGGGTTCGGCAATATATGTACGTTAATTTTAACTCCAATAAAAAAAAATTGACCTCATACATAATGAAATGGGTAGCTTTATCATCTCATAAGAAAAAAATTAGAGAAAATATATTAATTCAGGAAAACTTGGCTTATTAGGCAAATCGGGCCTTAAATAGTAGGCTGAAAAGTGCGTTCTGGCTACTAGGTACGATATATATATATATATATATATATATATATATATATATATATATATATATATATATATATATATATATATATATATATATATATATATATATATATATATATATATATGTCGTACCTAGTAGCCAGAACGCACTTCTCAGCCTACTATGCAAGGCCCGATTTGCCTAATAAGCCTAGTTTTAATGAAATAATGTTTTTTCGACTACCTAACCTACCTAACCTAACCTAACCTAACGTTTTCGGCTACCTAAGCTAACCTAACCTATAAAGATAGGTTAGGTTGGGTTAGGTAGGGTTGGTTAGGTTCGGTCATATATCTACGTTAATTTTAACTCAAATAAAAAGAAATTGACCTCATACATAATGAAATGAGTAGCTTTATCCTTTCATAAGAAAAAAATAAGAGAAAATATATTAATTCACGAAAACCTGGCTTATTAGGCAAATCGGGCCTTGCATAGTAGGCTGAGAAGTGCGTTCTGGCTACTAGGTACGACATATATATATATATATATATATATATATATATATGTCGTACCTAATAGCCAGAACGCACTTCTCAGCCTACTATTCAAGGCCCGATTTGCCTAATAAGCCAAGTTTTCATGAATTAATGTTTTTTCGTCTACCTAACCTACCTAACCTAACCTAACCTAGCTTTTTTTGGCTACCTAACCTAACCTTACCTATAAATATAGGTTAGGTTAGGTTAGGTAGGGTTGGTTAGGTTCGGTCATATATCTACGTTAATTTTAACTCCAATAAAAAAAAATTGACCTCATACATAGAGAAAAGGGTTGCTTTATCATTTCATAAGAAAAAAATTAGAAAAAATATATTAATTCAGGAAAACTTGGCTTATTAGGCAAATCGGGCATTGAATAGTAGGCTGAGAAGTGAGTTCTGGCTACTAGGTACGACATATATATATATATATATATATATATATATATATATATATATATATATATATATATATATATATATATATATATATATATATATATATATATATATATATATATATATATATATTGGTGTATACTGGCAGCAGGTTTTCTTTCAAACATGTTTCATTGAATATGACCGCATATTCTGTATTTATTATTTTCTGGTTTAGGGCTTCTATCCCTCTAACTATTTTCTTAGCATCAGGGCTTAATTGAAATAGGAGTTCTCCAAAACTCATTTTCGTACTTTTAAGGTGAAGAAAAGAAGTGATTTACTATAGAGTGTATTACACTTATTTGTATAATTTGCACGACGTTTCGAACCTCCATGGTTCATTCTCAAGTGAACAGATCTTACAATACTAGTTGATTTTATACCCGCATTAGGTCAGGTGATAATACAATGAAGGTGAAAACATGGGGGGATACATAAGGGATAAACATAGGGGCTGCAGAAGGCTTATTGGCCCATACGAGGCATCTCCTATCTAAACACAAAGATTAATCCAGTGTAATTGGCCTGTTATGTTGGACATTGTCTTCTGTGTTGGCATCGATATGTTCTTGTCTTGTCCTTACTCTCATGGTGGGTAGAGTAAATAGTTCCGTGATTTGGGTGTTCATGGTAGGTCGCTCTATTCTTATGTGAATTGCCTCAAGAATTTGTAATCTTCTTGAATCTTGGGTTTTGTCTATTATGCAAGTATTCTTGTTCAACATTTCTCTTGTTAGAGTAATGTCATGGGCTTGTCTCATGTGATTCCTAGGGGCACCAGATTGAAGATGGCATGTCAAACGCCTCGTCAGCTTGGTCGACGTCATACCTATGTACTTACATTGAAGGTTACATCCTTCGTGGGGGCAAGTGTACATGTATACAACGCTTGACTGCTGTAGAGGGTTCTCCGTCGGCTTCGGGCTGTTTTTGATAAGGAGTTCGGAAGTCTTCTTGGTTTTGTAGAATATTATCAGGTTTATGTTTTGGTTAGGAGTAGTGCATTTTACTCCTTTACGGATTATTTCTTTCATTATTCTTTCCTCTTTTATATGTTCACTGTGCATGGTTGATTTGTAATATAATTTTATTGGGGGTGTTGTGGTTTCTGTTCTAGGTTCTGAATTATACCAACGGTCCAAGTGTCTTCTTATAGCAGCGTTTATTTCCGCGTTGCTATATCCGTTGTTCACCAATACCTGAGTTACTCTTTCAAACTCTCTACTCACGTTGCTCCATTCAGAGCAGTGGGTAAGCGCTCGACGAATATAAGCATTGAGAACACTGGCTTTGTATCTTTGGGGGCACTCACTTCTACCGTTCAGGCATAATCCTATGTTGGTGGGCTTGGTATATACGTTGGTGCTTAAAGAGGTTCCTGTTTTTGTTATTAGTACATCCAAGAATGGCAGACTGTTATTTTCACTATTTTCATGTGTAAATCGGAGTACTGACTCTCTCTCTAGGTGTCTTTTTAGGTCAATTAGTTCATCTGAGTCTTTTACTATTACGAATATGTCATCTACATAACGGCAGTATACAGTTGGTTTTTGTCTGCTACTGAAGACCCTATCTTCGATGGTTCCCATATAAAAATTAGCAAATAAAACTCCTAAGGGGGAGCCCATTGCTACTCCGTCTATTTGTAAATACATGTCTCCTTGTGGACTGATGAAAGGGGCTTCCTTTGTACATGCTTCGAGAAGACTTTTCAAGTGTGGCTCAGGTATGTCTAATTTGGGGGTGCTCTCGTCTCTGTATACTCTGTCCAGTATCATTCCTATGGTTGTGTCGACTGGGACGTTGGTAAAAAGGGATTCAACGTCCAGGGAAGCGATGATTCCATCGGGCTGGGTAGATTTGATCAATTCTAGGAAATCTGCTGATGATTGTAGACTAAACTTACTTGGAGTGTATGGAGTTAGGAGTTCATTGAGTTTCTTTGCCAGGACGTTGAATCCCTTTTTACCAACGTCCCAGTCGACACAACCATAGGAATGAAGGCGAAGGCGAATTAGCGGAAAACGCGTAAAGCATTTTCTATTTTTCATATGTGGTTATTCTGCATATATATATATATATATATATATATATATATATATATATATATATATATATATATATATATGTATATATATATATATATATATATATATATATATATATATATATATATATATATATATATATACATATATATATATATATATATATATATATATATATATATATATATATATATATATATGCAGAATAACCACATATGAAAAATAGAAAATGCTTTACGCGTTTTCCGCTAATTCGCCTTCATCAGAGCAAAGTAGAATGAAAGCATTCTACTTTGCTCTGATGAAGGCGAATTAGCCGAAAACGCGTTAAGCATTTTCTATTTTTCATATGTGGTTATTCTGCATACTTGGATCAGTGTTTTTGTGATCATTGTTGCACATATATATATATATGTCGTACCTAATAGCCAGAACGCACTTCTCAGCCTACTATTCAAGGCCCGATTTGCCTAATAAGCCAAGTTTTCATGAATTAATGTTTTTTCGTCTACCTAACCTAACCTAACCTAGCTTTTTTTGGCTACCTAACCTAACCTTACCTATAAATATAGGTTAGGTTAGGTTAGGTAGGGTTGGTTAGGTTCGGTCATATATCTACGTTAATTTTAACTCCAATAAAAAAAAATTGACCTCATACATAGAGAAAAGGGTTGCTTTATCATTTCATAAGAAAAAAATTATAGTAAATATATTAATTCAGGAAAACTTGGCTTATTAGGCAAATCGGGCCTTGAATAGTAGGATGAAAAGTGAGTTCTGGCTACTAGGTACGACATATATATATATATATATATATATATATATATATATATATATATATATATATATATATATATATATATATATATATATATATATATATATATATATATATTAGTATATTTTGGTAGCAGTCTTTCCTGTAGACATATTTTATTAAATATGACCGAAAAAGTAAGATTAATAATTCTAACACGAATTTTCTCAATCTTTCGTACATTATGCTTCACTGTTGGAGGTAAATCAAAAATCACTTCTCCAAAATTCATTTTTATTTCTAGTCTGACGCGACACGGGCGCGTTTCGTAAAACTTATTACATTTTCAAAGACTTCACAAATACACAACTGATTAGAACTTGCTACGTTTTTTTGTCTTTGATTTCATTCTCTGCCTTGTATATCTGATCACGAATCAGATCCTGGCGATATTTTATCGTGAAGGCTTGATTCCTTGCTGCTGGGTCGTGCACTTTAACATTAGTATATTTTGGTAGCAGTCTTTCCTGTAGACATATTTTATTAAATATGACCGAAAAAGTAAGATTAATAATTCTAACACGAATTTTCTCAATCTTTCGTACATTATGCTTCACTGTTGGAGGTAAATCAAAAATCACTTCTCCAAAATTCATTTTTATTTCTAGTCTGACGCGACACGGGCGCGTTTCGTAAAACTTATTACATTTTCAAAGACTTCACAAATACACAACTGATTAGAACTTGCGCGTTTTTTTGTCTTTGATTTCATTCTCTGCCTTGTATATCTGATCACGAATCAGATCCTGGCGATATTTTATCGTGAAGGCTTGATTCCTTGCTGCTGGGTCGTGCACTTTAACATTAGTATATTTTGGTAGCAGTCTTTCCTGTAGACATATTTTATTAAATATGACCGAAAAAGTAAGATTAATAATTCTAACACGAATTTTCTCAATCTTTCGTACATTATGCTTCACTGTTGGAGGTAAATCAAAAATCACTTCTCCAAAATTCATTTTTATTTCTAGTCTGACGCGACACGGGCGCGTTTCGTAAAACTTATTACATTTTCAAAGACTTCACAAATACACAACTGATTAGAACTTGCTCGTTTTTTTGTCTTTGATTTCATTCTCTGCCTTGTATATCTGATCACGAATCAGATCCTGGCGATATTTTATCGTGAAGGCTTGATTCCTTGCTGCTGGGTCGTGCACTTTAACATTAGTATATTTTGGTAGCAGTCTTTCCTGTAGACATATTTTATTAAATATGACCGAAAAAGTAAGATTAATAATTCTAACACGAATTTTCTCAATCTTTCGTACATTATGCTTCACTGTTGGAGGTAAATCAAAAATCACTTCTCCAAAATTCATTTTTATTTCTAGTCTGACGCGACACGGGCGCGTTTCGTAAAACTTATTACATTTTCAAAGACTTCACAAATACACAACTGATTAGAACTTGCGCGTTTTTTTGTCTTTGATTTCATTCTCTGCCTTGTATATCTGATCACGAATCAGATCCTGGCGATATTTTATCGTGAAGGCTTGATTCCTTGCTGCTGGGTCGTGCACTTTAACATTAGTATATTTTGGTAGCAGTCTTTCCTGTAGACATATTTTATTAAATATGACCGAAAAAGAGTTGGCAAGTTCTAATCAGTTGTGTATTTGTGAAGTCTTTGAAAATGTAATAAGTTTTACGAAACGCGCCCGTGTCGCGTCAGACTAGAAATAAAAATGAATTTTGGAGAAGTGATTTTTGATTTACCTCCAACAATGAAGCATAATGTACGAAAGATTGAGAAAATTCGTGTTAGAATTATTAATCTTACTTTTTCGGTCATATTTAATAAAATATATATATATATATATATATATATATATATATATATATATATATATATATATATATATATATATATATATATATATATATATATATATATATATATATATATATATATATATATATATATATATATATATATATATATATATATTATTAAATATGACCGAAAAAGTAAGATTAATAATTCTAACACGAATTTTCTCAATCTTTCGTACATTACGCTTCACTGTTGGAGGTAAATCAAAAATCAATTCTCCAAAATTCATTTTTATTTCTAGTCTGACGCGACACGGGCGCGTTTCGTAAAACTTATTACATTTTCAAAGACTTTAGTTCACAAATACACAACTGAATCGTATCTCCGATTTTATATCTACATTTGAGTGAGGTGGGAGGGGTGATGTGGCATTAACACAAGACAGAACAAGAGGGGATATTAATAGGGTATTAAAAGTATCAACACAAGACAGAACACAAACAATGGGTATTGAATAGAAGTGTTTGTAGAAAGCCTATTGGTCCATATTTCTTGATGCTTCTATATTGGAGCGGAGTCTTGAGGTGGGTAGAATATAGTTGTGCAATAATTGGCTGTTGATTGCTGGTGTTGACTTCTTGATGTGTAGTGCCTCGCAAACGTCAAGCCACCTGCTATCGCTGTATCTATCGATGATTTCTGTGTTGTTTACTAGGATTTCTCTGGCGATGGTTTGGTTGTGGGAAGAGATTATATGTTCCTTAATGGAGCCCTGTTGCTTATGCATCGTTAAACACCTAGAAAGAGATGTTGTTGTCTTGCCTATATACTGTTATTTTTGGAGCTTACAGTCCCCAAGTGGGCATTTGAAGGCATAGACGACGTTAGTCTCTTTTAAAGCGTTCTGTTTTGTGTCTGGAGAGTTTCTCATGAGAAGGCTGGCCGTTTTTCTGGTTTTATAGTAAATCGTCAGTTGTATCCTCTGATTTTTGTCTGTAGGGATAACGTTTCTATTAACAATATCTTTCAGGACCCTTTCCTCCGTTTTATGAGCTGTGGAAAAGAAGTTCCTGTAAAATAGTCTAATAG
The DNA here is from genome assembly GCF_040958095.1 of Procambarus clarkii. Classification (NCBI taxonomy): domain Eukaryota; kingdom Metazoa; phylum Arthropoda; class Malacostraca; order Decapoda; family Cambaridae; genus Procambarus; species Procambarus clarkii. The sequence goes on from NC_091203.1 coordinate 4,018,563, forward strand.
GGGGTATAGGTGTTGTGTTAGTTGTCTCTTCCGAGGTTGCATGGCTTTTCACTTTCCTTCTTATGATGTCTTCGATGAAACCATTGGAGAAGCTGTTATTGACTAGGACCTGCCTTACCCTACAGAGTTCTTCGTCGACTTGCTTCCATTCTGAGCTGTGGCTGAGAGCACGGTCGACATATGCGTTAACAACACTCCTCTTGTACCTGTCAGGGCAGTCGCTGTTGGCATTTAGGCACATTCCTATGTTTGTTTCCTTAGTGTAGACTGCAGTGTGGAAACCTCCGCCCTTTTCCATGACTGTTACATCTAGAAAGGGCAGCTTCCCATCCTTTTCCATCTCGTAAGTGAAACGCAGCACGGAACTCTGCTCAAATGCCTCCTTCAGCTCCTGCAGATGTCTGACATCAGGTACCTGTGTAAAAATGTCGTCAACATCAAAGGTCAACAAACTGATCGAAACTGTGAACGCCAAGAAATCCGGACTCCACCTGCCAAAGATCATTGGGGAATATAAACCTGGATATGCGTATGGAAATGTCAAGACGCACAAGCCTGGAAACCCACTTCGGCCAATCATTAGCCAGATACCCACACCCACGTACAGACTGGCGAAGCGACTCAACGGCCTGCTGACTCCTTATGTTCCTTGCGCCTTCAGCCTGAAGTCTCCAAAGGAATTTGTTGACTTACTGCGGGGCACACGGGCCACAGGGATAAGAGCCTCGTTGGACGTAGAATCGCTGTTTACCAACGTACCTGTGGACGAGACAATCGGAATGATAGCCGACAGAGTGTATCGTGATCCAGCCTGTACTCCTCTTGACATGCCAGAAAATATTCTAAGGAAACTACTCCAAGCTTGTACTAAAGAGGCACCCTTCTTGAGCCCGGATGGGCACATGTATAAGCAAGTAGATGGGGTCGCCATGGGTTCTTCCCTAGGTGTCCTGTTTGCAAACTTTTACATGGGTACCATCGAGCAAAAAGTCTTAGTCGACATGAACTTGAAACCGGCCATATACAGCAGGTATGTTGACGACATTTTTACACAGGTACCTGATGTCAGACATCTGCAGGAGCTGAAGGAGGCATTTGAGCAGAGTTCCGTGCTGCGTTTCACTTACGAGATGGAAAAGGATGGGAAGCTGCCCTTTCTAGATGTAACAGTCATGGAAAAGGGCGGAGGTTTCCACACTGCAGTCTACACTAAGGAAACAAACATAGGAATGTGCCTAAATGCCAACAGCGACTGCCCTGACAGGTACAAGAGGAGTGTTGTTAACGCATATGTCGACCGTGCTCTCAGCCACAGCTCAGAATGGAAGCAAGTCGACGAAGAACTCTGTAGGGTAAGGCAGGTTCTAGTCAATAACGGCTTCTCCAATGGTTTCATCGAAGACATCATAAGAAGGAAAGTGAAAAGCCATGCAACCTCGGAAGAGACAACTAACACAACACCTATACCCCCTATTAGACTATTTTACAGGAACTTCTTTTCCACAGCTCATAAAATGGAGGAAAGGGTCCTGAAAGATATTGTTAATAGAAACGTTATCCCTACAGACAAAAATCAGAGGATACAACTGACGATTTACTATAAAACCAGAAAAACGGCCAGCCTTCTCATGAGAAACTCTCCAGACACAAAACAGAACGCTTTAAAAGAGACTAACGTCGTCTATGCCTTCAAATGCCCACTTGGGGACTGTAAGCTCCAAAAAAAAACAGTATATAGGGAAGACAACAACATCTCTTTCTAGGCGTTTAACGATGCATAAGCAACAGGGCTCCATTAAGGAACATATAATCTCTTCCCACAACCAAACCATCGCCAGAGAAATCCTAGTAAACAACACAGAAATCATCGATAGATACAGCGATAGCAGGCGGCTTGACGTTTGCGAGGCACTACACATCAAGAAGTCAACACCAGCAATCAACAGCCAATTATTGCACAACTATATTCTACCCACCTCAAGACTCCGCTCCAATATAGAAGCATCAAGAAATATGGACCAATAGGCTTTCTACAAACACTTCTATTCAATACCCATTGTTTGTGTTCTGTCTTGTGTTGATACTTTTAATACCCTATTAATATCCCCTCTTGTTCTGTCTTGTGTTAATGCCACATCACCCCTCCCACCTCACTCAAATGTAGATATAAAATCGGAGATACGATTCAGTTGTGTATTTGTGAACTAAAGTCTTTGAAAATGTAATAAGTTTTACGAAACGCGCCCGTGTCGCGTCAGACTAGAAATAAAAATGAATTTTGGAGAATTGATTTTTGATTTACCTCCAACAGTGAAGCGTAATGTACGAAAGATTGAGAAAATTCGTGTTAGAATTATTAATCTTACTTTTTCGGTCATATTTAATAATATATGTCTACAGGAAAGACTGCTACCAAAATATACTAATATATATATATATATATATATATATATATATATATATATATATATATATATATATATATATATATATATATATATATATATATATATATATATATATATATATATATATATATATATATACATACAACTTTAGAACACTTTCCCACCAGGAGACTCGAACCCTAGCCAGCACAGAAGCCTTCCAGCAACTGGCATAACAGGTACGCCTTAACCCTCTCCACCACCTGCTCAGACCCTTAAAAGAGATGGTAATTTCGGAGTATTTAAATACCACAAAGATCACCACCTCCCAAGAGCACTAGAGCAAGTGAGGGGTCATTTAGACGTTAATTTCATCAATTCCCTGTTAATATGGGAAGACACAGTGTCTATGCTTAAGGCACAACTCTCCTAAACACGAGAGTCAAGTATACAACTTTAGAACACTTTCCCACCAGGAGACTCGAACCCTAGCCAGCACAGAAGCCTTCCAGCAACTGGCATAACAGGTACGCCTTAACCCTCTCCACCACCTGCTCAGACCCTTAAAAGAGATGGTAATTTCGGAGTATTTAAATACCACAAAGATCACCACCTCCCAAGAGCACTAGAGCAAGTGAGGGGTCATTTAGACGTTAATTTCATCAAGTCCCTGTTAATATGGGAAGACACAGTGTCTATGCTTAAGGCACAACTCTCCTAAACACGAGAGTCAAGTATACAACTTTAGAACACTTTCCCACCAGGAGACTCGAACCCTAGCCAGCACAGAAGCCTTCCAGCAACTGGCATAACAGGTACGCCTTAACCCTCTCCACCACCTGCTCAGACCCTTAAAAGAGATGGTAATTTCGGAGTATTTAAATACCACAAAGATCACCACCTCCCAAGAGCACTAGAGCAAGTGAGGGGTCATTTAGACGTTAATTTCATCAAGTCCCTGTTAATATGGGAAGACACAGTGTCTATGCTTAAGGCACAACTCTCCTAAACACGAGAGTCAAGTATACAACTTTAGAACACTTTCCCACCAGGAGACTCGAACCCTAGCCAGCACAGAAGCCTTCCAGCAACTGGCATAACAGGTACGCCTTAACCCTCTCCACCACCTGCTCAGACCCTTAAAAGAGATGGTAATTTCGGAGTATTTAAATACCACAAAGATCACCACCTCCCAAGAGCACTAGAGCAAGTGAGGGGTCATTTAGACGTTAATTTCATCAAGTCCCTGTTAATATGGGAAGACACAGTGTCTATGCTTAAGGCATAGATGGAAGGCTTCTGTGCTGGCTAGGGTTCGAGTCTCCTGGTGGGAAAGTGTTCTAAAGTTGTATACTTGACTCTCGTGTTTAGGAGAGTTGTGCCATATATATATATATATATATATATATATATATATATATATATATATATATATATATATATATATATATATATATATATATATATATATATATATATATATATATATATATATATATATATATATATATATATATATATATATATATATATATATATATATATATATATATATATATATATAACAATGTCAGACCATGGAGGAAAAATGAAACAGGAATTTCCTTAAGTACTTTCGTATATTAAATACATCTTTAGAAGGAAGATTCTTTGATTCCTTCTGAAGATGTATTTAATATACGAAAGTATTTAAGGAAATTCCTGTTTCATTTTTCCTCCGTGGTCTGACATTGTCACATTCTTAATCACGTGTTTATTTTCGTGATATACACACACACACATATATATATATATATATATATATATATATATATATATATATATATATATATATATATATATATATATATATATATATATATATAATATATATATATATATATATATATATATATATATATATATATAATATATATATATATATATATATATATATATATATATATATATATATATATATACATATTATATAAAAATAAATATATTGTATGTTTTTGGCTTGTATCTTCATATATATTCTGTGTTTTTGGCTATTTGTCTGCCAGTGTGGTGATCATTCCCCTGCAACTCCTTCACAACTCAGCTTGTCTGCCAGTGTGGTGATCTTCCTCCTGCTTTCTGACAATCCGAAAATATGCAGTCTATCCAGCCCTTTCAATTTTACCTGATTTTTGTTGACTGGTCATAAAATTCAATTAATCCTGTAAGGCATGATTTGCTATCCCTGAACCCATATTGATGATGAATAACAAAGTTATTTCGCTCCAAATGTTCCCCTAGCTTTTTTAGGACAATCTTCTGCATCATCTTGCATGGTATGCAAGTTATGGACACTGGTCTGTAATTCAGTGCCTCCTGTCTATCACCCTTCTTGGATATCTGGACCACTTAAGCCGTCTTTCAAAATTTTCGCAGTTCACCTGTTACCAGTGATTTCTTATACACCATGAGAGTGACAGGCACAGTGCTTCCCTGCTCCTTCCTTAAGTATCCATGGTGAGACTCAATCCGGGCCTTTATCCTTTGCCACATCCAGCACTAGCAGATGCTTACTCACCTCCTCACTGGTAATCACAAACTCATCTAGTGGTGTTTGGTTAGATATTCCCTCTCTTATCTCTGGAACTTTCCCTTGCTCCAAAGTGAAGACCTCCTGGAATTTCTTATTGAGTTTCTCTCACACTTCCTTGTCGTTTGTAGTAAATTCTCAGAGAAACAGAGTATCAGAGCAACAGGATCTCAGAGCAACAGAATCTCAGAGCAACATAATATCAGAGCAACATAATCTCAGAGCAACATAATCTCAGAGCAAAATAATCTCAGAGCAACAGACTAACAGAGCAATAAACTAACAGAAAAAACGGGTTACACACTTACAACCTCAAAGCGTGAAAGGTGTACCTTTTGCTTCACAACGTTCCTGAAACATTTCCAATATAATTCTAAACAAAAATTAAATCACAAAATGCCTGGTTTATAAACAAATTTTCCTTCATTGCTTGGAACGATATCAATACGTATATTTTAGGACTAAATATAACATGTAACCTGGCAGTATTCATTTAAAGCACTTAAAACTCTTCCTCTGCTCACGAGATGCTGAAAAATTCCTACAGATAGTTAACTTTAGCTCGTTAGAGTATAAATAAATAATCGATAGCCTGCACTGCCTGCAATAGCGGATGAATTAGTAATCAGGTTTCACGAATTATTAGGCTGAGCTCTGTATCGATCTGTCTGTCTCACCCAGTTCATCACTGACTCCATTAACACCATCTCTCACCTAACTTCAAGCGGTCCTAAGTTAAGACTCGGAGAGTGACCAATTAGGAGGTAACTTGACTATGGACTCCTGATAGACAGTGTTTTGTAAGACGATTCTAAATTTAAAAAGCTGTTTATTTATTCGTTTGTTCGTCTTGCTATCTATTCTTATACAATATATTTATCTTTCTGTGTTTTTGCCTGTTTGTCTGCCAGTGTGGTGATCTCTACCCCCACTCCCGCACCCCGCACCAGCTTCACAACCCAGCTTGTCTGCCTGTGTGTTGATCTCCCCCCCCCCTCCCGCACCCTGCACCAGCTTCACAACCCAGCTTGTCTGCCTGTGTGTTGATCTCCCCCCCCCCCCCTCCCGCACCCCGCACCAGCTTCACAACCCAGCTTGTCTGCCTGTGTGTTGATCTCCCCCCCCCCCTTCCCGCACCCCGCACCAGCTTCACAACCCAGCTTGTCTGCCTGTGTGTTGATCTCCCCCCCCCCTCCCGCACCCCGCGCCAGCTTCACAACCCAGCTTGTCTGCCTGGGTGTTGATCTCCCCCCCCCCCCCACCTGCACCAGCTTCACAACCCAGCTTGTCTGCCTGTGTGTTGAGCTCCCCCCCCCTCCCGCACCCCGCACCAGCTTCACAACCCAGCTTGTCTGCCTGTGTGTTGATCTCCCCCCCCCACTCCCGCACCCCGCACCAGCTTCACAACCCAGCTTGTCTGCCTGTGTGTTGATCTCCCCCCCCACTCCCGCACCCCGCACCAGCTTCACAACCCAGCTTGTCTGCCTGTGTGTTGATCTCCCCCCCCCCCCTCCCGCACCCCGCACCAGCTTCACAACCCAGCTTGTCTGCCTGTGTGTTGATCTCCCCCCCCCCCTCCCGCACCAGCTTCACAACCCAGCTTGTCTGCCTGTGTGTTGATCTCCCCCCCCCCTCCCGCACCAGCTTCACAACCCAGCTTGTCTGCCTGTGTGTTGATCTCCCCCCCCCCTCCCGCACCAGCTTCACAACCCAGCTTGTCTGCCTGTGTGTTGATCTCCCCCCCCCCCCCTCCCGCACCCTGCAACAGCTTCACAACCCAGCTTGTCTGCCTGTGTGTTGATCTCCCCCCCCCCCCTCCCGCACCCTGCACCAGCTTCACAACCCAGCTTGTCTGCCTGTGTGTTGATCTCCTGTTATGATCTCAGCCTGCAGGAGAAACGAGTGTCCCTCCTTGAGAGTTATTCATCAAGCCTGGCCTAATCAGAAGGTCTAAGAAATATAGAGGCGATAACACAGATGAAAAATAGTATGTTGGATTCAATGGACAGTTTAAGATTATGGGCAATGAAGAAGAAAACAGATAAATGACTGGTTAGGAGATGCGGACATTTTGCTGGAGGCGTGAGGCTCGTTTCTGGAGGGCGTTGACCTTCACTTGAGTGCCAGACATCGCAGGGGAAAGCCACGCTCCGTTGAGCTCCCGTCAGAAGGGAACCCCTAGTGATATATCTCGAAGAGAAGAGAAGTGTGCAGACGTACCAGCTGTGGAATCGAGCTGGGAACGTTGTGGTCTCAAGTCCGGGTCGATGAGCAGATTATTAAACAGCCCAGAGACATTATCGTGAGCCTGGCAGCGCCCTGACCAAGCTCCGTCAGAGGGATAGCGCCCTCGACTAGACAATCTGTGGTAAGCACGATTTAAGCCAGTTCATAGTGATTGCTTGTAGCTGGTCGTGTGCCCAGCGACAGTAGCGATGTTTATTTATAAGTTAGACATGTTTTGATAAGGCAGAAAGCCTAAAATAAGAGAGTGAAGAGGGAGGAACACGGAGCGACGTCCGTCCCCTCTGAGCGCTGGCAGGTGACTGAGAGCTCCCGACGGCGAAGGCCCCTCCCTGAGTGAGTGAGGCGGAGTGAGTGAGGACCGCCGCCGGGCGAGGTGGAGTATGGACCCGCCCAAAACGGGGGGAGTTCACTCTCACTGTATGTAGAGGACAGATAGAGGTTTGAGGCAAGCATATTGTGTGGTTATTTTTGTTTATGTGTTAAAGGGGAACATTTTATTGGAGTGTCGATGGGTTGCAGGTTTGTCTTTGGGGAAGAAGTTGCTGAGAACTTCGAAGCCAGCACAGATGAAGTAGTTTATGAGACTCCAAGGTAGTGGAGGAGAGGACCTCGAGCTGTGAGGAGAAGCAGTGAAGAGGAGTGTCACGTGCTTCTGTAGAGGTGGAGAAACACCATAGTTGCTCGTGGGAACTTCATGGTGTAGCAGCCAAGAGAGCTGTGGAGGAACCTAGCAGAAGGGTGAAGCACTGTAGTTGCTCAAGGAAACTTCATGATAGCAGCCTGGAGGAGCTGCAGAGGATCCTGGTAGTTAAGCCCGGAAGAACCTGAAGATATCAGGGTAGTGAACTTCCAGAGGTGGAAGGGAAGTTCTGGTGGATTACTTGTAGGGAGTTGATAGTGTTTGGTTGTCATTAGCGTGCAAAACGCAGTGAGAGGTGAGTGATTGTTTGCATTCTTATGTCAAGGAGTGTTTTATACTGAAGTTTAGAGTTACAGACGTAGGCTGGATTACCTGCAGTTGTATGCGTTGTAGGACTGATAGGGTGATCAATTGATCATTGCGGTGTATCAAGGAACCTTTATGCTGATATATGTTATTGCATTCACATGCTGATTTTCATTGTACACATTTATATATATATATATATATATATATATATATATATATATATATATATATATATATATATATATATATATATATATATATATATATATATATATATATATATATATATTTCTCTTGTTGATAGTGCAACAGTGTATGTAGACTTGATCAACTTGAGGAGGTTGATAGTATCAGGTGGTGAACCAGGAGATAGGACACCACTTGATAAGCTGATGATAGAGTTCTGATGATGTTGGAGTGCAACCTGATTGTAATAGTATAGAGTATAGGATTCATTATTACTGTATGTGTGTATGTATTGTGTATGTGCTTTGTCCAGTAAATGTATCCCAATTTGCCGGTATTTGACCTTGTCCTAGTGAGGCTTCCCCATGAAATAGTACAGGAGAGAGAGAGAGAGAAAGAACCAAGAACCACTGCTGTGGACAGGGTAGGAGGTAATACTAGTAAGTCATAGGGGATTGAGGAGATCATATCTCATAAGGAGAGAGTGGGGAGTCACAGCGGCTCGAGTGGGTGTGTGCACGTGACAACGAGGCTAAGTGTTGGAGCCGCATCCCCTAAACGTGTGACGTTGAGCCCCTCTCCAAGAGCCAGAAGCGCCAAGGGTGATCTCCTAGTATAAGCACTCCACCGAGTTGTGGGTTGGGTTGTCCATAGAGAAGGATCAACGACGACAACACCAACCAACCCACAGACTATAATAAATTGGGGGCCTGTGTCCGGGAGAGTGAACTGTCACACCCACACCCTGTCCAAGAGTGGATTTGTACACCCTTGCTGAAATAAACTGTGTGACCGCAGGTGTATATTCTCTCTCTTGGGAAGACTCACAGGACAAAGATGGATAAGGTGCAAGCGTTTGTGGAGTCAGGCAAGCCTGAGGACTTGGAAGGTTGCACGAGGGATCAATTGAAACAAATAGCAGAAAAATGTGGCATCAGGTTGAAAGCATCTAAAGTAGCTGGGATGAAGGACGAGATCCTGAGGCAGTTAAGAGCCAAAAATGAAGCAGCAGAACAAGGAGCCCAGAAAGGAACTGAAAGTGGAAAGGAGGATGATGGGAAGGATGAAGTGAGATCCCAGGGATCAAGTAGGAGCAGCAGGAGTAGCCGCAGTAGCAGGAGTAGCCGAAATAGGAGCTTGGAGAGATTCCAGTTAGAGCTCCAGATGCAGCAACAACGAGAGGACAAGGAGAGACAGTTCCAGGTGGAAAAGATGAAATTAGAACTCCAGATGAAAAATGAAGCCGAGAAGGGAAAAGAGAAAACCAGACTGGAAATAGAAAAAGAAAAAGCCCAGGTCGAAAAAGAAAAAGAGAGAACAAAACAAATGCAGATAGAAGCGAATAGAACCTTGGCTGAGCAAAGGATTGAACATGGGTTGCCAGAGAGCACCACCCAGGTATCACACCCACCAGAGGTTAGGGTTAGGGAGAAGGACATTCCCTTGTTTGTGCCCGAAGAGGTAGGGAGCTTCTTCGAGCATTTTGAGAAAGTAGCCAGTATCAAGGAGTGGCCACAGGAGGAATGGGCCCAGCTGGTCCAGTTGGGATTGACTGGTGCAGCCAGGGAGGCATACACCCAATTGTCACTGGAAGAGTGCCAGGATTACGCCACAGTAAAGAGCAGCATATTGCGCTCGTTTCAGTTAACCCCAGAAGCTTATAGGAAGCGCTTCAGAGAGATGATCAAAGTTGGAGCATGTACGTTTGCTGAGACAGCAAGAGATCTGGAAAGACGATTCCAGAAGTGGATTGAGGCTGCTGGAGTTGGATCTTACGCTGACCTGAAGCAACTGATGGTCATGGAGAAGTTCTTGGAGATGATGCATCCGGAAACAAAGTTCAAGATCCAAGAAGCAGGGATAAAGGAGGCGAAAGATGCCGCAGATAGGGCGGATATGATTACCGAAGCATACAAGAGCTTGAAGGAGAACAGAGTGAGAAGCGAGGCGAGACTCAGCAATGGCAGACCCAGTGGAGTCTGGGGAGGAAGAAATTATGAGAGACCCAGAAGAGTCTGGGGTGAGAAAAATTTTGATAAATGGGCAGATAAACGTGAGTACCCTAAAACTCAGAAGAGTGGGTCGCGTACTTCGTCTGAAAGTGAAGATTTAGGAGCTAAACGAGAAACTAATCGTTATCTAGGGAATCAAGAGTCCAATAAAGCTCCACAGAGTACGAGTAGTACGTCTGGCCCGAGGAACTCCAATACGAGTGTGCAGAGTCAGAGCTACTCTGGTACATATAGGAGAGATTTCTCCCAGGTGAGGTGTTACAATTGTAACGGATTGGGTCACGTGATGCGAGACTATCGGCAGGGCAAGAGAGTTGTGACCCTGGCCATGTGTGACCCCCGAAGTAAATATACTAATGTGTTCCGAGACAAACCACAGAAGGTGAACTTAGTGAAAGAGAGGTATAGACCGTTCATGAGTAAAGGTTGGAGCAGTATAGGAGGCCAACCTGAGGTAGAAGTTGGTATCTTAAGAGATACCGGAGCTAATCAGAGCTTGATTGCGAGAAGCCTGATTGGGAATAATCGACGGTTAGCTGGCAGGGGTAAGATGAGAGTATGTGGGTTATTGTCTGAGAGTGACATGCCCGTATGTACTGTCCAGCTAAGGTCGGAATATGTGTCGGTAGAGGTGATGTTGGGAATGTGCCCCGACATACCTATTCCAGGAGTCCAAGTGATCCTGGGGAATGACTTGTACGGGACAAAGGTGTTGCCGAGAGTCGTAGCGGAGAATGTGCCAGAGGACTGCCCAGAAGGCCACGGCACGGGTGGGACACCTGAGAGTGTGAACCTGACTGACATCCTAGGAGATGAGTCAGGAGACCGCCAAGCCATTGGAAACCCTGTCTCGGTAGTGATGAAGGCCGAGGTGGCCGACAAGGAAGACGCTGGAGAAGGTGAGACAGTGTCGATTAAACCGGTAGAAGATATCGATGTAGATATAGCATGGCTGTTTGATGAAGGTCCAGCCCAGGCAAATGGAGTCTCGGTGAGGTCGAAAGTGAGGATGACCCAGCCGAAGAAGAATCATGTGAAGAGAGCGGACCTGAGTAGAGCCCAGACTGCTGAAATTAAGGGTCGGAAGGTGAATGCAACTGTGCTGAGTAGAATTGAAGAAAGATGTGGACCGACTGAGGACGGGAGTAGAGCGTCAAGTTGTCCACGAGCACAGAGGCATATGGATAGTGGAGTTAAGTTGTTTGAGATGTCAGGAGTTGACATGTTTCACAGAAAACGTGGAGAGATAGTAAAGAAGAGTGATAGCCGAGAAAATGAAAGGAGAAGAGACAGTATGTGTGAAGAGATGCTTACGAGCACTCTAGGAAAGGTAAAGCGACATGTACGGTCGAGTGCTGTTGAGTGTAGTACAGCGCTCGAAGAAACTTTTAGGGAACGAAGGAGAGTTGAAGGAGAAGAAATGGAGTTGTAAAGAGGTGAGAATTGCGGGAAGAGGATGATGATGCAAGCATGGAGGAGTAGAAGAAAGCCGAGGAATCGATGGAAGTCAAGCAGGATGAGATCTCGGATATATGAGGAGACGAAAGGGAGGATCGCCGGTGAAGACGAGGGAGTGAAGTATGATGACAGGAGACGGAAGTATAATAGCAATAGATGAAAGTGTGAAGACGACAGAGGAGGTACAAACAGCAGATGTCTGACACTGGACGTGAAGAGAAGAAGACGAGGTAACAGAGGGTGGAAACAATAAGTAGAGTGGACAGATGGAGTGCAGGCGTCCTAGGAGGACAGCCTGGCCAAGAGGTGTCAGAGAGGTCAAATCGTTTATGAGAAGATCATGTTTCTGGCGCGTTGTGAGCCAGATGTGCAAGGTGCAACGAACTAATTGTAGACTCCTAAGGGAGTATTTAAACAGACTAACCGGTCGAACCAATCGGTTGAAGAACGAGACTGTGTGGTGGCGGATGTATTATCCCGAGCTTTGCCACTGGAATAACTCTCAAAAATAAGGGGAGGGGAGTGTTATGATCTCAGCCTGCAGGAGAAACGAGTCTCCCTCCTTGAGAGTTATTCATCAAGCCTGGCCTAACCAGAAGGTCTAAGAAATATAGAGGCGATAACACAGATGAAAAATAGTATGTTGGATTCAATGGACAGTTTAAGATTATGGGCAATGAAGAAGAAAACAGATAAATGACTGGCTAGGAGATGCGGACATTTTGCTGGAGGCGTGAGGCTCGTTTCTAGAGGGCTTTGACCTTCACTTGAGTGCCAGACATCGCAGGGGAAAGCCAGGCTCCGTTGAGCTCCCGTCAGAAGGGAACCCCTAGTGATATATCTCGAAGAGAAGAGAAGTGTGCAGACGTACCAGCTGTGGAATCGAGCTGGGAACGTTGTGGTCTCAAGTCCGGGTCGACGAGCAGATTATTAAACAGCCCAGAGACATTATCGTGAGCCGTGGCAGCGCCCTGACCAAGCTCCGTCAGAGGGATAGTGCCCTCGACTAGACAATCTGTGGTAAGCACGATTTAAGCCAGTTCATAGTGATTGCTTGTAGTTGGTCGTGTGCCCAGCGACAGTAGCGATGTTTATTTATAAGTTCGACATGTTTTGATAAGGCAGAAAGCCTAAAATAAGAGAGTGAAGAGGGAGGAACACGGAGCGACGTCCGTCCCCTCTGAGCGCTGGCAGGTAACTGAGAGCTCCCGACGGCAAAGGCCCCTCCCTGAGTGAGTGAGGCGGAGTGAGTGAGGACTGCCGCCGGGCGAGGTGGAGTATGGACCCGCCCAAAACGGGGGAGTCCACTCTCACTGTATGTAGAGGACAGATAGAGGTTTGAGGCAAGCATATTGTGTGGTTATTTTTGTTTATGTGTTAAAGGGGAACATTTTATTGGAGTGTCGATGGGTTGCAGGTTTGTCTTTGGGGAAGAAGTTGCTGAGAACTTCGAAGCCAGCACAGATGAAGTAGTTGATGAGACTCCAAGGTAGTGGAGGAGAGGACCTCGAGCTGTGAGGAGAAGCAGTGAAGAGGAGTGTCACGTGCTTCTGTAGAGGTGGAGAAGCACCATAGTTGCTCGAGGGAACTTCATGGTGTAGCAGCCAAGAGAGCTGTGGAGGAACCTAGCAGAAGGGTGAAGCACCGTAGTTGCTCAAGGAAACTTCATGATAGCAACCTGGAGGAGCTGCAGAGGATCCTGGTAGTTAAGCCTGGAAGAACCTGAAGATATCAGGGTAGTGAACTTCCAGAGGTGGAAGGGAAGTTCTGGTGGATTACTTGTAGGGAGTGGATAGTGTTTGGTTGTCATTAGCGTGCAAGACGCAGTGAGAGGTGAGTGATTGTTTGCATTCTTATGTCAAGGAGTGTTTTATACTGAAGTTTAGAGTTACAGACGTAGGCTGGATTACCTGCAGTTGTATGCGTTCTAGGACTGATAGGGTGATCAATTGATCATTGCGGTGTATCAAGGAACATTTATGCTGATATATGTTATTGCATTCACATGCTGATTTTCATTGTACACATTTATATATATATATATATATATATATATATATATATATATATATATATATATATATATATATATATATATATATATATATAATATATATATATTTCTCTTGTTGATAGTGCAACAGTGTATGTAGACTTGATCAACTTGAGGAGGTTGATAGTATCAGGTGGTGAACCAGGAGATAGGACACCACTTGATAAGCTGATGATAGAGTTCTGATGATGTTGGAGTGCAACCTGATTGTAATTGTATAGAGTATAGGATTCATTATTACTGTATGTGTGTATGTATTGTGTATGTGCTTTGTCCAGTAAATGTATCCCAATTTGCCGGTATTTGACCTTGTCCTAGTGAGGCTTCCCCATGAAATAGTACAGAAGGAGAGAGAGAGAGAGAAAGAACCAAGAACCACTGCTGTGGACAGGGTAGGAGGTAATACTAGTAAGTCATAGGGGATTGAGGAGATCATATCTCATAAGGAGAGAGTGGGGAGTCACAGCGGCTCGAGTGGGTGTGTGCACGTGACAGCGAGGCTAAGTGTTGGAGCCGCATCCCCTAAACGTGTGACGTTGAGCCCCTCTCCAAGAGCCAGAAGCGCCAAGGGTGATCTCCTAGTATAAGCACTCTACCGAGTTGTGGGTTGGGTTGTCCATAGAGAAGGATCAACGACGACAACACCAACCAACCCACAGACTATAATACCCCCCCTCCCGCACCCTTCACCAGCTTAACAACTCAGCTTGTCTGCCAGTGTGGTGATCTCCCCCCCCCCCCTCCCGCACCCTGCAACAGCTTCACAACTCAGCTTGTCTGCCAGTGTGGTGATCTCCCCCCCCCCTGCAACAGCTTCACAATTCAGCTTGTCTGCCAGTGTAATGATCTTCCCCATGCAACAGCTTCACAACTCAGCTTGTCTGTCAGTGTAATGATCTTCCCCCTGCTATACAGCTTCCCAACTCAGCTTGTCTGCCAATGTAGTGCTCTCCCCCCTGCAACAGCTTCACAACTCACCTTGTCTGCCTGTGTGGTGATCTCCCCCCTGCAACAGCTTCACGACTCAGCTTGTCTGCCTGTGTGGTGATTTTCCCCCTGCAACAGCTTCACGACTCAGCTTGTCTGCCTGTGTGGTGATCTCCCCCCTGCAACAGCTTCACAACTCATCTTATCTCCCTGTGTGGTGATCTTCCCCCCCCCCCCTCCCTGCAACAGTTTCACAACTCAGCCTTTTCCCCAGTAATGATTCCTTTGTGCGTTGGTGTGCTCTTCTTTGTATATAAGAAGAACATATAGACTGTCGGAAAATCCGACACCATTTAATAATCATACAGATAATAGCTGTATTACCAACAAGTTATCCATAGAAAACGTAACTTGTAGTGGAATTACCATCTAAAGAAAACGGGATATCATCACCACATACTATTATAATTCACCAGCTATTCTGCTGGGAATTATTCTTAAATACATTAGTCTTTGGACTTTACCATCATAAAAACATCTTATATAAATTAACTTAATAATCAATATTAAAGTAGAGTAAATGTGACCCTTCTATCACGTTCTGAAATCTGGACAATGTAAGCCAGGCGTCAGAGTGGGGAAGGAGGGCAGCCATTGTTGTGTCACCTCCGAGACGTGTGGAGCAAATTCGGCTCCTATCATTCTGGACAATGTCGGCCAGTAACGTCAATTGTATGGAGAGTTAAACAGTCATTGATATACGAGACCAGAGGCTCACACGGGAGCAAATTCGGCTCCTGTTAATTTTACTTGGACGTAGTGTTATGGATACCAAAGGTGTACCATCTGTCAACACGCTGTCAACAAATCAAGTTAAGTCTATCCGAAACCCATTATTTATCATTAGTGGCCATTAATGTCATTATATAGGGTGATCCGGTTAGATCACTTGGAAGCCTCAAACTAAAGGTAATTAAGCCAGGTCTTCATGTTCCATGTACTGTTTTCTCTGATATACTTGTCATATATAGGTATCTGGCTTCACAGCTAGCGCACTTTTGACAGGTCAAGACGAGGATGCAAGATTTGTGCACCAGTTACTGGGTGATATGGAAGCTACCTCAAAGAGGATAATTTGGTGTCTACACCCTAGTTATACCTGGTGGACTAACCTGCTGTACTATAAGATAAGGAACCTCTTCAATGTATGTAGTTAATTCTGTAGTTTGATTGGCTGCATATATATTAAATATAAACCCCCCCTAATGTGTAGAGGATCGATTTGTGAGATTGAGATTATTGCAGAAATACAGTCCACTTATCATTATACAAATTGCTATCGAAGTATATAAATTAACGTAAATATAAATTCATATAAATTAAATAAATATAAATCTCACAGGTCGGTTCCCACATAGACATACACATCTATATATGCTTGAAAGACGTGAGGCAGCTACTGGCCTCACCTCCCGTTCGTCCGTTAGTTATGGCAATGCCCCCCCACCCCTCCCTCCGCCCTTGCCTCTTAGCATACCCACTACTGAAACTGGGTATGGAGTCAGCCTCTACCGTCGTCTCCTTACGCCCCTTCCACTTGCTTCCTGCTCTTACACTCAAATTATTGACAAGGTCTCCATGGGTCGTCTCAGCTCGTAGTTTCCAGTTATATCCTCAAGGCCAGTACTCTTTATGTCAAAAACTTATTTGTTTGACATGGTCAATGACTCTGATAATCATGGTCATATAATCCACTTTACGTTTGGTGCTATTGGATCACTTAAGGCTGTGACAACCATAGACAACAGTATCAGTAAGTCTGTGAGGAGGTGGTTCACCAGCTCACTTACAATAGTGCTCTTATGCCTGTGGGAGCCAGTACACTTGTTAAGTGCACTTGTTAAGTGGGCGGACTTAAGTTTTGTACCAGCAACCGAAACATCTAGTGTTTGGGCTCATGTGAGAGCCCCAGTCATCAGCAGTCCATAAATGTTACCCTGGCCGGGGTGGCATGTCTGTGGACAGTGCTAGAGCTGATAGCATCATCTCATTGTATGGCATGAGGCCAGGCTCAGCTTTGCGCGGGAAACAGCTAGGCCGTCGGCCTGGGTGTGGGGCCCCCGCGCTGGCTGCCCACTTGAGTGGTTGTCATGGAAACCAGCCGCCATCTTAGTAAACATCTTGAGCCGCCATGTTGGTCGGCCATCTTGGAGCTGCCCTAGGGGCTATGCTACACCGTCGCTGATTGGATGAGAGGGGTAGGCCGCTGTATGCCTTCCTCTCATTGGTTATTTCGAGAAGGACGCGGGAATAGCCGTTGTGTAGCATCATTCTGAACTCAGCCGCCACCTTGTCAAGACGTTCCTGTACTCAATTCGGCCAAATTGATGTATAGGGCGTCGTGGTGGCTGGACTACAACTGCTGATGCTTCCTGCTTCACCTACGACATCGGTCGTCACAGAATCCGGCCGAAGTCGTCGCTTGGAGGGGTTTAAGACATTATTGTATGCAGGGGGTAGAGGTACAGTGATCTGGGATCGTGGGAGAATGTGCATATGAGCAGCAACAGACTCGTAGATCCCATACCAGTGATGATTAGACTTGCTAGTGCTCTGTAGCAGTCGATGGGAACGGGGAAATTCGTGTCAGTGTTAAGGCAATTTCCCGTGTTTGTACTACGGTCAGGAACTACCGCCGCCTACGCCACCCGGAGCGAGCCAGCCACCTATAGCGGGGTGCCTGATGTATGGGAATGGTGTGTAAAGCCGGCAGTGTGAATGAGTAAGTACCTATGTGTGTATTTTGGTGATTAGTAGTCTCTAAAGCTTGAATTCGAGGTCAAGTGTTCCGTCACATTGTCACGCAGCACCTGTTCAGGTGGAGTGAATTGTGGGCGAGGAGATTAATCACCTGTGTTGTCATCTTGTCAGTCCAGAGGGACTTAAGTGTACACAGACGTACAGGGTGTGTGTGTGTGTGTGGGTACACACGGGGAACAGGATACATAGATTAGCCAAGGACTGAGAAGGTGTCCATGTAATAAATTCTTTTATTTCATTGTGGTAATCATTTTTGATCGTCCGTGGGACGGAGTGATATCATTTCCATGTGTGGTCTTGCAGGTGTGGAATTCCAGCACTGAGCGCTCAGGTATGTGTAACGCCAGTGATTCCTGGCAATGATTTTTGTGGAGTGTGCCACAGTGTGGCTTAAATTTCTTGTAGTGTTCCCAGGGCCGTGACAAGTGTGATTTATATAAATATATATATTGTGGTTGCAGTATTAATTAACGTAATTTTGGTGAGGTTTGGTGAGTGACGAGGCCGTCTAGAGAGACCGCCCCCGCTCTGTCGAGTAACGTAACTCTCGAGTGTTTACCGGCATGCGTGACCGATAAATCACTCACCCATGTGATTTAAGGAGTGTGAGATTCTCCTTAGTGTTCCCAATAACGTTTGATAGCTGTAGGCTACATGTGTCAGCGGTAATTATATATATATATATATAATCGTAGTGTCACGGTGCCCAGTGTTAATGTGTTATTTACTGTGTGGTGATTGCAATATATTGACCTATGTTCTAGGGGTCCTTTGCAGCAGTAAGTAAGTGTGTGCAGTATCCTAATATTTGGAAATTAGAGTACTTGCCGTGTGTGTTATTGCAAAGGGGTGTTATTTGATGGTGATTGTTGCTAGTGTTGAGCAATCACTGTATGTGATTGCAGTTCAGTAAAACCATTGTAGGGCAGGGTTCTAGAGGGTTCATGTCCTGTAGGTTATTTTACTAGGTTCTGCAGTATTGTCATAGCAACCGGATTGTAACGTAAATCACTGTGATTTGTTAGTGTGATTTGTCATTGTCGTGGGGGAACTCGGCTGTAGACGAGTACTTGGATATACAAATATATTCTCCTGGTTATCTGGTAGGACATCGAAGTCCAGTATTCAGTGAGGTGATTGCGAGGCAATTAATATAACGTAACCAAGGGAACGCCCATTGCTTTAAGAGAATTTGTTCTTGGACAATTTGAGTAACGTAGAATACGTTTGGGTTAATTTACTTTCCTGCAAGCAGCTACGGTAGTCTCGAGGAGCCTAGCCATCAGCCAGATAAGAATTAGAGTATTGTCTGTCGTAATTAACGGTCAGTGGGCCGGGTAATTGACGTATTTCAGGAAGTCAAAGTAATTAATCTCGATCCTTGTTTGATCGACTCACACGAAGGCTACATTGTTCCATTAACGTAACGTCGTTATCTGCCCGGAAGTACCGGCACTTGATTGACTCGTGAGAGGAGTAGCGTCATTTTAGAATAACGTAAACGTGGGGCTAATTACTGTTATTAGTCGCCTGAATTGGTCTGAGTATGGAAGGCTCAGACGGAATTCGTACCTTAATGTAAATTGCTGAGCCAGTGTGAAAGGTTGCGTATTTTAATTGTTTAATTATTGATCTTGAGGATAGTAATTAATTACTCTAAAGGTAATCACGAGTGGTATTACCGTTCTCTTAGCACTTTGGACATTGTAAATCAGAGTTTACCATCGCTGAGTGATTAGTAACCGATTAACGTAAATTAACGTAACTAGTAAAGAGATTAATCAGCTGTCTGGAAGTACAGGGATTAATGGGATTTTCTCACTGAATGCTCGACGGGTAGAGTGTTGTTTGATTTCCGCGTTACTAGTGACAGTTGTAAGAGTTGTTAATTTAACGTAAATGTTACCTTGTTATTAACGTAAATGTTATTGTGTTATTAACGTAAATCAATTGTTATTGATTGTTGATCGTCCGTGGGACGGAGTGTTAACGTAAGGATTAATTTGAGGAAGGGGTGCTGGAGTTGCCAGCGAACCCATTAGTTATTGTTGTCATTGAAAGACTACTGATTTGATTGCATTGCAACCGCTGTTGCAGGTGTAGACTGCACTGAGGCGTAGAACAGTTAGGAGGTTACTGGAGACGTATTTCAGAACCTACTGTGTCATTTGTTGTAATTGTGATTATAGATCTGTTAGTTCTTGTTGCTTGTTGATTCCTCTGTGGTCACGCTTATGTTCGAGTTAGTTCATTATGCAGTCCGAGGGGCTGGTGTCTAGCTGTCATTGATAGTGTCACAGGAAGGATTTCGAGTAACGTCATTGACATTTCTTTTGTTTTGTTGTAGTAGTTAGTACTTTATTGAATAAACTAAGTTGTTATGGTTAACACTGTCTTTTCGTTACACCCCCACACATTATTATTGTTATGCAAATATTCTTCACACTCGACTAACATTGAGACTAATTTTCTGAGCTTTGGATCAAATATACGGCACCACACAACAATAAATTATTGTTGTGAGAGCCCGTGACCTACTTGTTAGATTCGCTTCGGCGATTGGCGAAGGTCGGCGGCCTAAGTGGGGGGGATTTCAATTTTCATTGGGGTCTCGGCGTTTGCTCGCGCCTAGTCAATTGTTCATACATGGTCCCAAAGTGAGGAATGAGCTGCTTACTACACTGGTGTGTTAGCTAAGCAAGTCCTTCCTCAGGCGACCTAGTTGAATATCACGACAGGAATAAAGGTTAAAGAATAAAGAAAGTTCTTAGAAATTTTCCGAGCTAAAATTCCTTATACCAATTTCAATTTATTCCACAAATTCTCTTACAAAACTCTCACAGCGTGGCGCCCAACGTGGGGCCGTAGACTTTTGATTCATAATCAGAAAAGTAAGATTCATCAAGTTGAGAAACCTATGAAAGGTGTGCAGAACATTGCAGAACAATATTGCTGTGGGTGTGTATGTTGTCGGTTAGCAGGATTAGGTACACACACACCACACACACAGAATGGATGAGGATTATAGAAAGAAGTACGTATATCTGTATGTGACTAAGTATGGCGTGCTGCCAAAGGATAGAAACAGTCGTACAGATGAGGAATGTAGGCGGTATGTTGAGGACCATAATGCCTATGTACGGCGTCTATGTCTAGAAAGAGCAAACAGAAGTGATCTAGGGGACAAGGGAGTTCCCCTAGCCGACCGTGGTATAGTCGGTATGTCAGGGGGTGTGGGATTGAGTCCACCCCAGGAGAAGGAAGGGGAGTCGCGACCCCAGCCTAGGCTAAGGACTGATTCCTTGGGCCACAGAAACGTTTCATTGGAAGTAGTCAATCAGATACCAGAACAACCTCTCAGGAGGGGGACTGAACAACCCCAGGAGGAAATTACTTTAGAGTACCTAGCAGCTCAAGCTGATGCTATGAAACTGCAAAGAGAGGATAAGGCCAAATTTGTGGCTTACATGTGGAATGCCCACCACGAGAGATTGACTAGATTGGAAATTGCAAGAGTGCAATCCGAGGCAAGGACGGGGAGTCAAGCCCCTCCTGCCGCGCCAAGCTCAGAGGTACAGGCGCTGGAAGTAGAGGTACCTCCTCTATTGCCAAGAGAGGAGAAGATCGATCCTAGGGATGCATACCTAGATCGATGTGTGACAAAGGTTGGAAGGTTTACTCAAGCTCCAAGTAAGGGAGCCAAACCTATAGGAAGTAAGTCTAAGGGACACCAACAGAAACCCAAGGTTAAGGGACCCAGGTGCTTCACATGCAACATGGCAGGTCACCGAGCAGCTAAGTGCCCGAGCAGCACTAGGCTTAAGACTAAGAAGGTGACCAAGGTGCAAGTTACAGGCATGAGTACCGTGGGAGGTGATGCCCTAAGAGACACACTCGAGTTAACTAGAGGAAGAGTTAATGGGCAATGGACGAGTGTCTTTCGAGACCGGGGTGCTACAGTTAACATGGTCAGGAGCAGTTTGGTTGAGCCTGAGAGTAGAACAGGTCGAACCCTCCGTGCCCAGTACCCAGATGGCACTGGTAAGGACATGGAAGAAGTGTCCGTGTTGGTAGACACCCCATATATCAAAGGTAAGATCAAGGCTGCGCTAAGTAGAAAGGCAGTGTATGGACTTTTGATAGGTAATACTCCTGGTATAGGGAACCAGGTGGGTCTGTCCTGTGGAAATGACCCAGAGGAAACAGGAACAGGTGAGAGGAAGGTTAAACCCGCTGGCGTTGACACCAAGCGTCAGCCGGCTGGTCGAGCAGAGATCACCGCCGCCCAGACAAGAGAAGAGGCGCAGCAGGTGAAAGGAAACCGGAGCCATCCTCCTCTCCCTATTGCACAGAAAACGAGAACTGATTCAGAGGGGCTCAGATGGGTCTCACCAGCTGACGGCGATGTCACACGGCCGCCAGCTGAGGAAGTCAAGGTCGCCTCTTATCAGGCGAAAGATCAGGTGCATGAGGTAAAAGGGAAAAAGAGCAATTTTCCTTCTTTCATTTCACAGAAAACGGGGGTGAGCCCAGTGAGACAGGTGGGGGCCGGATCAGGTGATCCCGCCACAACCTGTCGACCAGCCCGACCCGCGAGGGTTAACACCACTCAGGAGAGTAAACGTCTGCTTGATGTTACCAGTGGTGAGGCTAAGGTAGCTGTGGTTCCCACAAGTGAAGTGGATATTCTGGACCAATCTTTCAGGCTGTTGGAAGATCGTTCAGACAAACGAACGGTCGCTGAGAGATTGAAGAACGAGCAGGTCAGTGACCAAGTGCTCAGTGAGGGGCGAGGTTTGACAGCTGCTGAAGAGGCCTCAGCCCAGTCAACTCAGTCGGTTGAGCAACCCGGTCTGAGAGTGACAGACAGACAGGAAGAAAGACCCTGTCACCGGGAAGTCAAGACAGTCTGCTAACTGTCGGGATTGTGTCGGTAGGGTAGGGAAGGTGTTGAGTCTGTACTTCATTGGTAAGTCCATCCCAGTGTGCTACCTATTGTGTCCAGTATGACACAGACCTGTGGGGCGAGAGTGTGAAGGGACTGAGGAAGGGAAGCTGCGAGGCGTTGAGCCGGCTTAACCTGGACCCAGAACCTGAGCACGACCGCACTATGGTCAGGAAGTACCACCCTGGACGAGCCAGTGACGTCACATCTTGTCCCGCCAGCCACCGACGTCAACAGAAAACGGATGAATCACCACCACCTCCCAGCCGCCGTGCACTTAATTAAGAGCCAAGTGTAAGTGGCTGGTGATTTTTAGATGAAATTTTCCTCCGGGAAATTTTATCTTTTTGGTGGGGAGTTATGTGAGGAGGTGGTTCACCAGCTCACTTACAATAGTGCTCTTATGCCTGTGGGAGCCAGTACACTTGTTAAGTGCACTTGTTAAGTGGGCGGACTTAAGTTTTGTACCAGCAACCGAAACATCTAGTGTTTGGGCTCATGTGAGAGCCCCAGTCATCAGCAGTCCATAAATGTTACCCTGGCCGGGGTGGCATGTCTGTGGACAGTGCTAGAGCTGATAGCATCATCTCATTGTATGGCATGAGGCCAGGCTCAGCTTTGCGCGGGAAACAGCTAGGCCGTCGGCCTGGGTGTGGGGCCCCCGCGCTGGCTGCCCACTTGAGTGGTTGTCATGGAAACCAGCCGCCATCTTAGTAAACATCTTGAGCCGCCATGTTGGTCGGCCATCTTGGAGCTGCCCTAGGGGCTATGCTACACCGTCGCTGATTGGATGAGAGGGGTAGGCCGCTGTATGCCTTCCTCTCATTGGTTATTTCGAGAAGGACGCGGGAATAGCCGTTGTGTAGCATCATTCTGAACTCAGCCGCCACCTTGTCAAGACGTTCCTGTACTCAATTCGGCCAAATTGATGTATAGGGCGTCGTGGTGGCTGGACTACAACTGCTGATGCTTCCTGCTTCACCTACGACATCGGTCGTCACAGAATCCGGCCGAAGTCGTCGCTTGGAGGGGTTTAAGACATTATTGTATGCAGGGGGTAGAGGTACAGTGATCTGGGATCGTGGGGGAATGTGCATATGAGCAGCAACAGACTCGTAGATCCCATACCAGTGATGATTAGACTTGCTAGTGCTCTGTAGCAGTCGATGGGAACGGGGAAATTCGTGTCAGTGTTAAGGCAATTTTCCGTATAAGTACTACGGTCAGGAACTACCGCCGCCTACGCCACCCGGAGCGAGCCAGCCACCTATAGTGGGGTGCCTGATGTATGGGAATGGTGTGTAAAGCCGGCAGTGTGAATGAGTAAGTACCTATGTGTGTATTTTGGTGATTAGTAGTCTCTAAAGCTTGAATTCGAGGTCAAGTGTTCCGTCACATTGTCACGCAGCACCTGTTCAGGTGGAGTGAATTGTGGGCGAGGAGATTAATCACCTGTGTTGTCATCTTGTCAGTCCAGAGGGACTTAAGTGTACACAGACGTACAGGGTGTGTGTGTGTGTGTGTGGGTACACACGGGGAACAGGATACATAGATTAGCCAAGGACTGAGAAGGTGTCCATGTAATAAATTCTTTTATTTCATTGTGGTAATCATTTTTGATCGTCCGTGGGACGGAGTGATATCATTTCCATGTGTGGTCTTGCAGGTGTGGAATTCCAACACTGAGCGCTCAGGTATGTGTAACGCCAGTGATTCCTGGCAATGATTATTGTGGAGTGTGCCACAGTGTGGCTTAAATTTCTTGTAGTGTTCCCAGGGCCGTGACAAGTGTGATTTATATAAATATATATATTGTGGTTGCAGTATTAATTAACGTAATTTTGGTGAGGTTTGGTGAGTGACGAGGCCGTCTAGAGAGACCGCCCCCGCTCTGTCGAGTAACGTAACTCTCGAGTGTTTATCGGCATGCGTGACCGATAAATCACTCACCCATGTGATTTAAGGAGTGTGAGATTCTCCTTAGTGTTCCCAATAACGTTTGATAGCTGTAGGCTACATGTGTCAGCGGTAATTATATATATATATATATAATCGTAGTGTCACGGTGCCCAGTGTTAATGTGTTATTTACTGTGTGGTGATTGCAATATATTGACCTATGTTCTAGGGGTCCTTTGCAGCAGTAAGTAAGTGTGTGCAGTATCCTAATATTTGGAAATTAGAGTACTTGCCGTGTGTGTTATTGCAAAGGGGTGTTATTTGATGGTGATTGTTGCTAGTGTTGAGCAATCACTGTATGTGATTGCAGTTCAGTAAAACCATTGTAGGGCAGGGTTCTAGAGGGTTCATGTCCTGTAGGTTATTTTACTAGGTTCTGCAGTATTGTCATAGCAACCGGATTGTAACGTAAATCACTGTGATTTGTTAGTGTGATTTGTCATTGTCGTGGGGGAACTCGGCTGTAGACGAGTACTTGGATATACAAATATATTCTCCTGGTTATCTGGTAGGACATCGAAGTCCAGTATTCAGTGAGGTGATTGCGAGGCAATTAATATAACGTAACCAAGGGAACGCCCATTGCTTTAAGAGAATTTGTTCTTGGACAATTTGAGTAACGTAGAATACGTTTGGGTTAATTTACTTTCCTGCAAGCAGCTACGGTAGTCTCGAGGAGCCTAGCCATCAGCCAGATAAGAATTAGAGTATTGTCTGTCGTAATTAACGGTCAGTGGGCCGGGTAATTGACGTATTTCAGGAAGTCAAAGTAATTAATCTCGATCCTTGTTTGATCGACTCACACGAAGGCTACATTGTTCCATTAACGTAACGTCGTTATCTGCCCGGAAGTACCGGCACTTGATTGACTCGTGAGAGGAGTAGCGTCATTTTAGAATAACGTAAACGTGGGGCTAATTACTGTTATTAGTCGCCTGAATTGGTCTGAGTATGGAAGGCTCAGACGGAATTCGTACCTTAATGTAAATTGCTGAGCCAGTGTGAAAGGTTGCGTATTTTAATTGTTTAATTATTGATCTTGAGGATAGTAATTAATTACTCTAAAGGTAATCACGAGTGGTATTACCGTTCTCTTAGCACTTTGGACATTGTAAATCAGAGTTTACCATCGCTGAGTGATTAGTAACCGATTAACGTAAATTAACGTAACTAGTAAAGAGATTAATCAGCTGTCTGGAAGTACAGGGATTAATGGGATTTTCTCACTGAATGCTCGACGGGTAGAGTGTTGTTTGATTTCCGCGTTACTAGTGACAGTTGTAAGAGTTGTTAATTTAACGTAAATGTTACCTTGTTATTAACGTAAATGTTATTGTGTTATTAACGTAAATCAATTGTTATTGATTGTTGATCGTCCGTGGGACGGAGTGTTAACGTAAGGATTAATTTGAGGAAGGGGTGCTGGAGTTGCCAGCGAACCCATTAGTTATTGTTGTCATTGAAAGACTACTGATTTGATTGCATTGCAACCGCTGTTGCAGGTGTAGACTGCACTGAGGCGTAGAACAGTTAGGAGGTTACTGGAGACGTATTTCAGAACCTACTGTGTCATTTGTTGTAATTGTGATTATAGATCTGTTAGTTCTTGTTGCTTGTTGATTCCTCTGTGGTCACGCTTATGTTCGAGTTAGTTCATTATGCAGTCCGAGGGGCTGGTGTCTAGCTGTCATTGATAGTGTCACAGGAAGGATTTCGAGTAACGTCATTGACATTTCTTTTGTTTTGTTGTAGTAGTTAGTACTTTATTGAATAAACTAAGTTGTTATGGTTAACACTGTCTTTTCGTTACACCCTCACACATTATTATTGTTATGCAAATGTTCTTCACACTCGACTAACATTGAGACTAATTTTCTGAGCTTTGGATCAAATATACGGCACCACACAACAATAAATTATTGTTGTGAGAGCCCGTGACCTACTTGTTAGATTCGCTTCGGCGATTGGCGAAGGTCGGCGGCCTAAGTGGGGGGGATTTCAATTTTCATTGGGGTCTCGGCGTTTGCTCGCGCCTAGTCAATTGTTCATACATGGTCCCAAAGTGAGGAATGAGCTGGTTACTACACTGGTGTGTTAGCTAAGCAAGTCCTTCCTCAGGCGACCTAGTTGAATATCACGACAGGAATAAAGGTTAAAGAATAAAGAAAGTTCTTAGAAATTTTCCGAGCTAAAATTCCTTATACCAATTTTAATTTATTCCAAAACTTCTCACAAGTTAAAAACTACAAACTCTCACAAAGTCAAGCTGAACTTGTTTTATGACCAAGATTACACATCCTACCATTAACATATGCTATCTTACGCCTAATTTAGTATATATGAAAGACACTACTACAAGGAAACGCCAGGTGTCGTTTTTGTATTTTATCCCAGACGGGATAAAACTGTATTTTATTTATTCTGTATTTTATCCCAGACGGTTGCACATCCCGTGTGCAACCGTCCATATTTTGTACGTATACCCAAAGTAACTACATGTGCTGTATTTAGTTATGGAGAGGTTTCTATTATGAAAATGTTGTTCCCGCCTCTCGAGTCTGCCTTATCCAGGAATGTTCCCAAGTCATGTGTCCAGGTATGTTCCTTAGTTATATTGTGTCCAGATATGTTCTTCAATTATATTATGTCCAGGTATATTTCTTAGTTATATTGTGTCCAGGTATATTCTTTAGTTATATTGTGTCCAGAAATTTTCCTTAGTTATATTGTATCCAGGAATGTTTCATAGTCATAGTGTGTCCAGGTATGTTCTTTTTTCTGTATTATTGCCAGGTATATACTCACCGAGTTGTGCTTACGGGAGTTGAACTTCGGCTCTTGTACTTACGGGAGTTGAACTTCGGCTCTTTGGCCCCGGCTATCAACCGTCAATCTACTGGTGTACAGATTCCTGAGCTATTCGAGCTCAATCAGATTTACATATGAAACTGTGCATGGAGTCTGCCTCCACTTCGTCACTTCCTAATGCTCTCCATTTACTAACTACTCTGACACTGAAAAAGTTCTTTCTAATGTCTCTGTGACTCATTTGGGTACTCAGCTTCCACCTGTGTCCCCTTGTGCTTGTTCTACCCGTGTTTAATAATCCATCCTGTCCTCATGCACCTCCCGTCGCTGGAAGTCCTGTCTTCCAGCGACGTGAGGTGCATTACACGCAGCCTTTCCTCGTTACTCATGTCTCTTAGTTCTGGGACAAGCCTAGTGGCATGCCTCTGAACTTTTTCCAGCTTTGTCTTGTGCTTGACGAGGAACGGGCTCCATGCTGGGGCCGCATACTCCAGAATAGGTCTTACATATGTGATATACAATTTTCTGAAAGATTCCTCACACAAGTTTCTGAAGGAATTTCTGATGTTAGCCAGCCTTCCATATGTCGCTGATATTATTCTATTGATGTGGGCTTCAGGACACAGGTTTGGTGTGATATCAACTCCTAAATCCTTCTCTCTGTCCGTTTCATGAAGGACTTCCTCTCTCATTCGGTATCTAGTCTCTGGCCTCCTATTTCCTCCGCATAGTTTCATTACCTTACATTTACTTGAGTTTAACTTTAGTAGCAGTTTATTGGACCATTCCTTCAATTAGTCTAGGTCATCTTGAAGCATACTATCTTCCTTTGTCATAATGCTCATCATAATTTTTGCATTATCAGCAAACATTGAGAGGAACGATTCTATTCCCTCTGGGATACCATTTACTCCTGTCTGCATCTCCAGCTTGTGCACTAGTCTCTTATGTGGCACTGTGTCAAAGGCTTTTTGACAATCCAAAAATATGCAGACTGCCCATTCCTCTCTTTCTTGCCTGATTTTTGTTGGCTGGTCTTAGAATTCAATTAAGCCTTTGAGGCATGATTTGCTATCCTTGAACGCATGTTGATGTTGAATTACAAAATTATTTCGCTCCAGATGTTCCACTTGCATTTTTTTGGACACTCTTCTACATCATCTTGCATAGTATGCAAGTTTTGGACAGTGGCCTGTAATTCAGTGCCTCCTGTCTATCACCCTTCTTGGATATCGGGACCACTTAAGCCATCTTTCAAATTTTTGGCAGCTCACCCGTTACCAGTAATTTGTTATACACCATGGAGAGTGGCAGACACAGTGCTTCTGTTGACCAGACCACACACTAGAAGGTGAAGGGACGACGACGTTTCGGTTCGTCCTGGACCATTCTTGGTCCAGGACGATGATGAGGTGGTTATGATGAGGTGGAGAGCGAGTGTTTGATACGTATGCGCTTGGCAGAAACGTATTTTACTCAATACGTACGACACTTGCTTGTAGTATCCAGATGTTGTAGATGTACTGAAGTAATATGATGATAGGAAAGAGCAGGCCAAATCTCCCTTGAAGGAGATTATCATAACACAACCATCTCCCAGCTCTGTCACACTACCACCAACCAGGTCTGTGACACTCCCACCTCCCCGGTCAGTGAAACTACCACCTCCCAGGTAAGTGACACTACCACCTCCCAGGTAAGTGACACTACCACCTCCCAGATCAGTGACACTACAACAACCCCGGTCAGTGACACTACCACCTCCCAAGTCAGTGACACTACCACCTCCCAAGTGAGTGACACTACCATCTCCCAGGTCAGTGACACTCCAAAATCCCACTCTCCAGGTCAGTGACACTTCCACTTCCCAGGTCAGTAACTCTCCCACCTCCCAGGTCAATGACACTACCACCTCCCAGGTTAGTGATACTCCCACCTCCCAGATCAGTGACACAACCACCTCCCAGGGTGGAGACACTACAACCTCCCAGGATAATGACACTTCCTCCTTCCAGGTCAATGACACTACCCCATCCCAGGTCAGTGACATTACCACCTCCAAGGTCAGTGACATTACCACCTCCCAGGGCGGTGACACTACTACCTCCCAGGTCAGTGACACTACCACCTTCCAGGTCAGTGATACTCCCACCTCCCAGGTCAGTTACACTACCACCTCCCAGGTCAGTGACACTACCACCTCCCTGGTCAGTGACACTACCACCTCCCAGGTCAGTGACACTACCACCTCCCTGGTCAGTGACACTACCACCTCCCAGGTCAGTGACACTACCACCTCCCAGGTCAGTGACACTACCACCTCCCAGGTCAGTGACACTACCACCTCCCAGGTCAGTGACACTACCACCTCCCAGGTCAGTGACACTACCACCTCCCAGGTCAGTGACACTACCACCTCCCAGGTCAGTGACACTACCACCTCCCAGGTCAGTGACACTACCACCTCCCAGGTCAGTGACACTACCACCTCCCAGGTCAGTGACACTACTACCTCCCAGGTCAGTGGAAGGTGGGGAGATCTCTCTCTCCCGTTCCCTCTTCCTCCTGTTCCCTTTCCCTCACGTTCCTTCTCCCCTTCTGTTCCTTCTCCCTCCCATTTCCTCTCCTACCTTTTTCCTCTTCTTTCCGTTCCTACTTCCTCCTGTTCCCTCTATCTCCTTTTCGCTCTAACACATATTACCTCTCCCTACCGTTCCCTCTCCCTCCCGTTCCCTCTCCCTCCCGTTCCCTCTCCCTCCCGTTCTCTCTCCCTCCCGTTCCCTCTCCCTCCTGTTCCCTCTCCCGTTCCCTCTCCCTCCCGTTCCCTCTCCCTCCCGTTCCCTCTCCCTCCCGTTCCCTCTCCCTCCCGTTCTCTCTCCCTCCCGTTCCCTCTCCCTCCCGTTCCCTCTCCCTCCCGTTCTCTCTCCCTCCCGTTCCCTCTCCCTCCTGTTCCCTCTCCCGTTCCCTCTCCCTCCCGTTCCCTCTCCCTCCCGTTCCCTCTCCCTCCCGTTCCCTCTCCCTCCCGTTCCCTCTCCCTCCCGTTCCCTCTCCCTCCCATTACCTCTCCTACCCGTTGCCCCTCCCGTTCCCTCTCCCTCCCATTACCTCTCCTACCCGTTGCCCCTCCCGTTCCCTCTCTCTCCCATTACCTCTCCTACCCGTTACCTCTCCCTCCCGTTCTCTCTCCCTCCCGTTCTCTCATCTCACTGTCTGTCCTTCTTTCTTTCCTTCCCGCGCTAATCGGTTTTCTTCTCTCTCCCATTTGTGTTCTCATGCCTACTCATCATCTCTTCATATTTCTCCCTTCCGGTCTCTCAACCCTCCCTTTTTTCGTTCTTTCTCCTTCCCTCCCTCTCGTTCTTTCTTCATTTATCCCTCACGTTTTCTTTCTATGTCAGCAACACATGCTCAAGTAATATTATATCTATGTTACTGGCGTAGAGTCAACCTCAGTAGCACCTGAACAATCTGAAGTAAGCTTTCTATGGACAATCAAATCCCCCTTTCAGACACCATAGGGGTCTCTGGGGTTCGAAATAGGAAACAATCCTTCTTAAGGAGGTGCATGGGGTCCTTCCCCATCCACCCTATTGCACTCGACACACAGTCAAAAGTCACAATGCAGAGTTGGGTGTGACTAGCCCCAAACATTTCGCCTCCAATCCTGAATAGACAAACATTCTCTCATATAGAGAATTAGTCGTAATGGCTTGGTGCTATCCCCTGATGGTTTCCTTTCCTTTCATATAGAGAGACGAGCACGAAACTTGTTAGATGACGGATTGTGTAACTCACATCTCGATACACGTTACACGTTAGAGTAACACGTAACACGTTCTCGATTCACGTTAGAGGAAGTATGAAAAATGACGCCGTGCTCTTAGGAGGTTGAGTGATCTCCCTTAAAACTATGGGTTATCTTGAGGTTATCTTGAGATGATTTCGAGGCTTTTTTAGTGTCCCCGCGGCCCGGTCCTCGACCAGGCCTCCACCCCCAGGAAGCAGCCCGTGACAGCTGACTAACACCCAGGTACCTATTTTACTGCTAGGTAACAATGGGTGCTCATAATCACGGCTGTATAAGTGGCATAAAGAAGTTGAACTGGTAAAATGTTCATCAGACTCTCGTGAATTAAAAACTGGACAAGTAAGCAACGTTTTCTCAATAAGAAAGCAAGGCAAAATAGAACTTGTTGAACGTTTGTTTTTTAATTCGATATCCTGCTCTGAAAAAGTTACATTTAACCCCTGAACACGAAATGAAAATTACGTCTCATGTGTTCACTGGCAGGAAAACTGAATGTAATTTTTTTAAGATGGCTCTGCTTTCTGGCACGTTTGAAAATGTTCGAAAGTTAAATTAGGTTTTCCGAGACATCAGCAGGAAGACTTATAATATTCTGCTGCAGGTGACAGGAAATTACTTTCCCAGAGAGAGGTGATGAGAGAAGCCAGATGAGCTCAGGAGAGATGTGCGATGCTGAGGAAGATCACAGGAGGAGGAAGATCAGAGAAGGGATATTCAGGAAGATAGGTGCAAAATTTTTAAAAGGTCAAGAGTGTTCAGGAGGGGACGTGGAACACCCCAGGGAGGCCAAAGGTGTTCAGGAGAGGACGTGGAACACCACCAGGGAGATCACGGTGGGGGGTTATCTTGAGGTTATCTTGAGATGATTTCGAGGCTTTAGTGTTCCCGTGGCCCGGTCCTCGACCAGGCCTCCACCCTCAGGAGGACAGCTGGCTAACACCCAGGTACCTATTTTACTGCTAGGTAACAGGGGTATAGGGTGAAAGAATCTCTGCCCATTGTTTCTCGCCGGCGCCCAGGATCGAACCCGGGACCACAGGGTCACAAGTACAGTGACCCTGTACTTGTTTGGGAGCCTCGTAGCCTGGTGGATAGCGCGCAGGATTCGTAATTCTGTGGCGCGGGTTCGATTCCCGCACGAGGCAGAAACAAATGGGCAAAGTTTCTTTCACCCTGAATGCCCCTGTTACCTAGCAGTAAATAGGTACCTGGGAGTTAGTCAGCTGTCACGGGCTGCTTCCTGGGGTGTGTGTGTGTGTGTGGTGTGGAAAAAAAAAAAAAAAAAAAAAAAAAAAAAAAGTAGTTAGTAAAACAGTTGATTGACAGTTGAGAGGCGGGCCGAAAGAGCAAAGCTCAACCCCCGTAAAAACACAACTAGTAAACACAGTGTGCTGTCCGCTCGGCCGACCGGCTCGCTTGGAGGGGTTAGGAGGGGACGTGGAACATCCCAAGTGATCAAGGGTGTTCCGGATGGATCATGGAACACCCCAGGGAAGCCAAGGGGTGTTCAGGAGGGGACGTGGAGCACACGTGTATTCTTCACAACTACTTCTATTATGCATCTTTAGTTATCTTTTGTAAGTACAACCGTTGGTTAACTTGACGCTGGACAACTTGGAGACATGACTAGTCCCTGGTGATATCTTCTGACTGTGACTGTAGCCCTAGTGGTGACGGCCCTAGTCATATCTTCAGCTTTACTAGCCTGATCCGAGATTACGTCCTTCCCATCAAGTTGACCAATCAGAGAACAGGTATTTGTATGATTTCCTGTCCACTCAGATGCTTCTGACGTCATGAGGGGACCACAGGGCGAGGGAAGAGGGATTCTTTGATTCTAAATGTCCATGGGGTCAGCCATCCCCTCCCCCATTCTCTCACTACGTGCGTCTCAACAATTACCGCCTCACTCAGAAAATTAGCCTTCCTCTTTAAGGGTCAAATGATCAACTGGTACAATATTATCTCTCAATTCGCCATTTCTCCTACGTCACGTGTAAGCCTGCGAGATATATTAGCATTTGTAATGATGAAAATATTCCGGTGGCTCCAAACACTAAGGACCGGACACTGATGTAACACTAATCAACCCGGAAATGCTAATAAATTCAACATTGATGCAAAATTGTTGGGATATATAAATATCATTGAGGAGTGTTTAGATGGGAAACCCACACACTCCCATGTATGTTAGTGTCAACACCCTACGTATGTGAATGTATGTTATGATGAATATAAAAAGTGATTCATTGTATATTAAGATGAGCACTGTAAGTGATCTTGTGTATGTTAAGACATACACTGTAGGCGATCTTATGTTAAGATATATACTATACAGAGGGGGGATATACAGATATACAGGGGGTCTGGTAGCTGAGTAGAAAGTGCACAGGACTCGTAATTCTGTGGCCCGGGTTTTATTCCTGGACCAGACAGAAACAAATGGGGAAAGTTTATTTCACCCTGATGCCCCTGTTACCTAGCAGTAAATAGGTACCTGGGAGTTAGACAGCTGTTTACGGAGCTGCTTCCTGAGTGTGTGTGTGTACTCACCTATTTGTGCATGCGGGAGGTTGAGCTTTGGCTCTTTGGTCCCGCCTCTCAACCGTCAATCAACTGATGTACAGATTCCTGAGCCTACTGGGTTCTATCATATCTACATTTAAAACTGTGTATGGAGTCAGCCTCCACCACATCATTGCCTAATGCATTCCACCTGTTAACTACTCTGACACTGAAAAAGTTCTTCCTAACGTACCTGTGGCTCATTTGGGTACTTAGTATCCACCTGTATCCCCTTGTTCGCAAACCACCAATGTTGAATAGTTTATCCTTGTCAATCCTGTCAATTCCCTTGAGGATTTTGGAGGTCGTGGTCATGTCTCCCTTTACTCTTCTGTCTTCCAGTGTCGCAAGGTGAATTTCTCGAAGCCTTTCCTCGTAACTCATGCTTCTTAGTTCTGGGACAAGTTCAGAGGCATACCTCTGAACTTATTCCAGCTTCGTCATGTGCTTGACAAGGTACGGGCTCCATGCTGGGGCTGCATACTCCTGGATTGGTCTTACATATGTGGTATACACGATTCTGAATGATTCCTTATACACGTTCCTGATGGCTGTTTTGTTGTTAGCCAGCCTCGCATATGCCGCAGACGTAATTCTTTTTATGTGGGCTTCAGGAGACAGGTTTGGTGTGATATCAACTCCTAGATCCTTCTCTCTGTCCGTTTCATTAAGTACTTCATCTCCTATTCTGAATCCTGTGTCTGGCCTCCTGTTTCCACCGCCTAGTTTCATTACTTTGCATTTACTCGGATTGAACTTTAGCAAATATTTGTTGAACCATTCATTCAGTCTGTCTTGGTCATCTTATAGCCTCTTATATTCATCCACGGTTTCAATCCTCTTCATAATTTTTGCATCATCAGCATACAGTGAGAGAAACGAGTCTATACCCTCTGGGTATAGACATTTACATATCAGAAACAGTATAGGTCCGAGGACTGACCCCCTACGGGACTCCACTTGTGACGTCTCGCCAATTTGAGATCTCACCCCTCACAGTGACTCGTTGTCTTCTGTTGCTTAGATCCCTTAGATCCTGCTTAGATAAGGTACTCCCTTATCCAATGGAGTACCTTCCCTTTCACTGCAGCCTGCATCACCAGCTTTTTCACTAGCCTCTTGTGTGGTACTGTGTCAAAGGCTTTCTGCCAATTCAAAAATATGCAGTCTGCTCACCACTCTCTTTCTTGCCTGATTTTTGTTGCCTGGTCTAGAATTCAATTAACCCTGTGAGGCAGGACTTGTCATCCCTGAACCCATGTTGATGCTGTGTTACAAAAAAATTTCGCTCCAGATGTTCCACTAGCTTTTTTCGCACAATCTTCTCTGTCAGCTTGCATGGTATGCAGGTTAGGGACACTGGCCTGTAGTTCAGTGCCTCCTGTCTATCCCCTTTCTTGTACATCATTACTACATTAGCTGCTTTCCTAATTTCTGGCAGTTCTCTTGTTGCCAGTGATTTGTTATACACTATGGAGAGTGGCAGACACAGTGCTTCTGCTCATTCCTATAGTATCCAAGGGGAGATTCCACCTGGGCCAATAGCCTTTGTCACATCCAACTCTAGTAAAAACTTCCTTACTTCCCCATTGGTAGTCTCAAATTCTTCTAGT
The DNA here is from genome assembly GCF_040958095.1 of Procambarus clarkii. Lineage (NCBI taxonomy): Eukaryota > Metazoa > Arthropoda > Malacostraca > Decapoda > Cambaridae > Procambarus > Procambarus clarkii. The sequence continues at coordinate 4,053,868 of NC_091203.1, forward strand.
GGTTCCTGGTTCCCTCTCTTATCTCTGGAATTTCTCCTTGATCTAAGGTGAAGACCTGGAATTTCTTATTCAGTTTCTCACACACTTCCTTTTCGTTTGTAGTGAATCCTTCTGCCCCTATCGTTAATGTCATTACCTGCTCCTTTATCGTTGTTTTTCTCCTTATGTGTCTGTGCAGCAATTTAGGCTGAGTCTTTGCCTTGCCTGCGATGTCATTTTCATATGGTCTTTCTCCCTCTCTTTCCAACCTCACATAGTCATTCCTGGCACTCTGGTATAATTCTCTGCTCTCAAGTGTCCTGTTATTCCTATAGTTTCTCCATGCCCTTTTACTTTGCTGCTCAGCTAGCTTACATCACTGATTAAACCATGGGTTTCTCATCTTCATTTCAATGTTTTCCTTTTTGGACTGGGACAAACTAATTTGCTGCTTCCTTGCACTTCTGCGTGATGTAGTCTATCATGTCCTGGGCTGTCTTTCCCCTGAGCTCTGTTTCCCATGTTAAATCTGTTTGGATTTTTTTTATCTCCTCATAGTTTCCCTTTCTGAATGCCAGCTTTTTGTTTTCAGTACCCCTCCTCGAGTTCAATAACCCTTCTTGAACCAGATACTCAAGCGCCAGTGCACTGAGGTCGCTCATTCCTACTGGGGCCTCGAAACCGATTACCCTTATGTTGGAGTCGTTCAGAGTGAAGACTAGGTAGAGTCTCACTGGTTCATCGTTTCCTCTTATAGTGGTGTGTGTCTGTGTGTGTGTATGTATGTACTTACCTAGTTGTGCTTGCGGGGGTTGAGCTCTGGTTCTTTGCCCCGCCTCTCAACGGTCAATCAACAGGTGTACAGGTTCCTGAGCCTATTGAGCTGTATCATATCTACACTTGAAGCTGTGTATGGAGTCAGCCTCCACCACATCACTTCCTAATGCATTCCATTTGTCTACTACTCTGACACTGAAAAAATTCTTTCTAACGTCTCTATGGCTCATTTAGGCACTCAATTTTCACCTGTGTCCCCTAGTGCATGTGCCCCTTGTGTTAAATAGCCTGTCTTTATCTACCTTTATCTACCCTCTGAGACTCTTGTATGTTGTGATCATGTCCCCTCTAACTCTTCTGTCTCCAAGTGACGTGAGGTTTAATTCCTGTAGACTCTCCTCGTAGCTCATACCTCTCAGCTCGGGTACTAGTCTGGTGACAAACATTTGAACCTTTTCCAGTTTTGTCTTATGCTTGACTAGATATGGACTCCATGCTGGGGCTGCATACTCCAGGATTGGCCTGACATATGTGGTATACAAAGTTCTGAATGATTCCTTACACAAGTTTTTGAATGCCGTTCTTATGTTGGCCAGCCTGTCATATGCCGCTGATGTTATCCTCTTGATATGGGCTGCAGGAGACAGGTCTGGCGTGATGTCAACCCCCAAGTCTTTTTCATTCTCTGACTCTTGAAGTATTTCATCTCCCAGATGATACCTTGTGTCTGGCTTCCTGCTCCCTACACCTAACTTCATTACATTACATTTGCTTGGGTTAAACTCTAACAACCATTTGTTTGACTATTCCTTCAGCTTGTCTAGGTCTTCTTGAAGCCTCAAGCAGACCTCCTCTGTCTTAATCCTTCTCATAATTTTGGCATCGTCCGCAAACGTTGAGAGAAATTAATCTATACTCTCCGGGAGATCATTTACATATCAGAAACAAGATAGGACCAAGTATAGAGCCCTGTGGGACTCCACTGATGACTTCACGCCAATCGGAGGTCTCACCCCTCACCGTAACTCTCTGCTTCCTATTGCTTAGATACTCCCTTATCCACTGGAGCACCTTACCAGCTACACCTGCCTGTCTCTCCAGCTTATGTACCAGCCTCTTATGCGGTACTGTGTCAAAGACTTCCCGACAATCCAAGAAACTGCAGTCCACCCAGCCTTCTCTTTCTTGCTTAAGCTTTGTTACCTGGTCGTACAATTCTATTAAGCCGGTCAGGCAAGATTTACCCTCCCTGAACCCATGTTGGCGATTTGTCACGAGGTCCCTCCTCTCCAGATTTTACCAAGATTTTTCTCACGATCTTCTCCATCACTTTGCATGGTATACAAGTCAAGGACACTGGCCTGTAGTTCAGTGCCTCTTGCCTGTCGCCTTTTTTGTATATTGGGACCACATTCGCCGTCTTCCATATTTCTGGTAGGTCTCCCGTCTCCAGTGACCTACTATACAATATAGAGAGTGGCAAGCAAAGTTCCTCTGCACACTCTTTCAGTACCCATGGCAAGATACCGTCTGGACCAACTGCCTTTCTAACATGCAGATCCAGCAGGTGCCTCTTGACCTCCTCTCTCGTAATTTCGAACCCTTCCAAGGCCCCCTGGTTTACTTCCCTTTCTCCTAGCACAGTGATGTCACCTTGTTCTATTGTGAAGACCTCCTGGAACCTCTTGTTGAGTTCTTCACACACCTCTTTGTTATTCTCTGAATACCTGTCTTCGCCTGTTCAAAGTTTCAATACCAGTTATTTCACTGTTGTTTTCCTTCTGATGTGACTGTGGAGTAGCTTTGGTTCGGTCTTGGCTTTGTTTGTTATATCGTTTTCATAACTGTTCTCTGCTTTTCTTCTCACCCTGACATACTCATTCCTGGTTCTCTGGTATCTCTCTCTGCTTTCTGGTGTTCTGTTATTCCGGAAGTTCCTCCACGCCTTTTTGTTCAGTTTCTTTGCTTCCATACATGCCCTATTATACCACGGATTCTTCTTTTGCTTCTCGGATTTTTCCCTTTGGGCCGGGATGAACCTGTTTACTGCCACCTGACAATTTTGGGTAACATAGTCCATCATATCTTGTACAGACTTATCTCTGAGGTCTGTGTCCCAAGGTATTTCTCTTAGGAAACTTCTCATCTCTTCATAATTCCCCTTTCTGCATGCCAGCCTTTTGTTTCGTAGTTCTGTTTTGGCGGAGATAATTCCTAGCTCTTCCAGATCCTCAAAGTTCAATACACTGTGTTCACTCATTCCCAAGGGTGCTTCCATCTTAACTTCCCTTATATCCTACTCATTTAGGGTAAATATCAAATCAAGCATTGCTGGTTCATCTTCTCCTCTCATTCTTGTTGGTTTTTTGTTGTGCTGGCTTAGAAAGTTTCTTGTTGCCACGTCCAGCAGCTTAGCTCTCCATGTTTCTGGTCCTCCATGCGGGTCTCTGTTCTCCTAATGTATTTTCCCATGGTTTAAGTCTCCCATGATTAGTAGTCCAGGTCCATTCCTGCTAGCAACAGAAGCTGCTCTCTCTATTATGTTAATGGTGGCCATGTTGTTTCTATCATATTCCTGACTGGGTCTTCTGTCATTTGGTGGTGTATTATATATGACTACGACTATAATTTTTTTCCCTCCATTTGTTACGGTACCTGTTATGTAGTCACTGAAACCATCACAACCCTGAATAACCATCTCCTCAAAATCCCAGCCTTTTCTTACCAGCAGAGCTACACCACCCCCACCTCTTCCTTCCCTCTCTTTCCTCATAACATAATAGTCCTGTGGGAACATTGCATTTGTTACGGTTTTCGTTAGCTTTGTTTCTGTGAGAGCTATTATGTCTGGGTTTTCCTCTAGTACCCATTCTATACCCATTTGTAATGCCATCTGTGTTAGTGTACATGGCCTTGAGGCTAACTTTCTTCTGTCCTTTCTCAAATCGCCACCTTGGTGAGTGTTCTGCTGGTGGGGAAAGCAGTTCCATGGGTGTGAGGATTTGTGAGGTGGATAACAGGGTTTCAGAGGATACTGGGGTGAGGGGGTGGGGGTCAAGTGAAGGGGAGAGACAGGGAGGGTATGGGGTGAAAGGGGAGGAAGGGCAGAAAGGAAAAGTGGGGAGGGGACTTGTTGGGAGAAGGGGAGGGGGTAGAAGGGTGGGGATTGGGTGTGGGGGGTTTTCTATGCAGAGGAGAGTGGTGGGGTTACCCTCCCCGCTGGTGTTACTGGGTAGCCGGTTGTGGGTTCCCCCCTCGCCTCTGGGGATGTTGTGTTGGGAGCTGTGATTTCCTGGTTTTCCCCTCTCGCCCTGCGCCTCTTCCCTGCTTCTGCCACCATGGCTCTCTTCTCTCTCGTCATGTCCCTCTGGAGTAATACATTTTTTAATTCTCCCACTTTTGCAGGTAGCTCTTCCTTGTTAGAATCTTCTCCTATGTGTTCTCGTTTGCAAACACTATCTTTAACACACGGTCTCGGTCTTTGTTGTACCATCCTAGCCTGTCAATCTTCTCAATGCTATGCTCAGAACCTTCCATGTCTAGTGCCTTCAGTATTTTACTCACTGCGGCTTTGTCCTTATCATTCCACTCTCTCCTATTGCAGCCTTCCTGTTCTTTAATACCCACAGCTACCACTGATCTTTTCCTTTCCAGCAGCTGGCTAGTAGAGCGTGCCGCTTTCTGTGAGGTGGCTGCTTTCATGGCTACCTCCATCACTGCAGACATTACTTCAGAAATGTTTTTTTTAGCATTCCTGCAAGTGTTGCTCTTATTGTGGCATTCTCTTCCAAATTACTATTACCACCTTCTCCCTGGATGATTTTCTGAGTCTTAGCATCGATAGCGCTCTCTTTGAGGGCTCTAATCTCCTCCTTTGCTGCTGTCAGCTCTCTTTTAAGGTTGCTTATTTTGTTCTTCATTTCCTGCATCATTTCTTGCATCTCACTCTTGATGTCCTCCAGAAACTGGGCAAACATTTCCTTCATTTCATCTCCTTGACTCTTCCCTGTTCCCCTGTTACCTCAGGCTGTCATGCTTGCCCCTGTTCCTAGTTGTGCCATGACAGGATTTGTCAAGAGGGCAGAGCGGGGTGGGAGAGAGGGAGAGAGAGAGAGAGAGAGAGAGAGAGAGAGAGAGAGAGAGAGAGAGAGAGAGAGAGAGAGAGAGAGAGAGAGAGAGAGAGAGAGAGAGAGAGAGAGTTTGTGGAAGAGAGGGGTAAGAGTGGGGTGAGAAAGAGGGGTGAGAGTGGGGTGAGATAGAGAGAGGGGTGAGAGAGAGAGAGGGGTGAGAGAGTGGGGTGAGAGAGATGGGTGAGAGAGAGGGATGAGAGAGAGACAAACACACGTTCATGCGTGTGTTTGTGTGGCCACGTGTATGTGTGTGTATGTTTGTGTGTGTATGTGAGTGATGGATGGGTGGGGGCGATTCAGCCCTCTCACTGAAGTGAGAAAAAAGCAGTGGGAGAGAGAGAGAGGGGGGAGGGAGGGAGAGAGAGAGGGAGGGAGGAGAGAGAGAGAGAGATGGAGAGTGAGAGAGAGGGTGAGGGAGAGAGGGGGAAAGAGAGAGAGGGAGAGAGAGAGAGAGGGGGAAGGTGTGTGTGTGTGTAATAGATGGGTGGGGGCGATCCGACCCTCTCACTGAAGTGAGAAGAAAGAAGTGGGAAGGAGGGGGAAGAGAGGGAGGGAGAGAGAGAGAGAGAGAGAGAGAGAGAGAGAGAGAGAGAGAGAGAGAGAGAGAGAGAGAGAGAGAGAGAGAGAGAGAGAGAGAGATATGGAGAGGGAGAGAGAGAGAGAGAGAGAGAGAGAGAGATATGGAGAGGGAGAGAGAGGGGTGAGGAAGAAAGGGGGTGAGGAAGAGGGGGGGAAGAGGTGTGTGCGTGTGTGTGTGTGTGTGTGTGTGTGTGTGTGTGTGTGTGTGTGTGTGTGTGTGTGTGTGTGTGTGTGTACTCACCTATTTGTGCTTGCGGAGGTTGAGCTCTGGCTCTTTGGTCCCGCCTCTCAACTGTCAATCAACTGGTGTAGAGGTTCCTAAGCCTATTGGGCTCTATCATATCTACAATTGAAACTGTGTATGGAGTCAGCCTCCACCACATCACTGCCTAATGCATTCCATTTGTCAATTACTCTGACACTAAAAAAATTCTTTCTAGTATCTCTGTGGCTCATTTGGACACTGAGTTTCCACCTGTGTCCCCTAGTGCGTGTGCCCCTTGTGTTAAATAGGCCGTCTTTATCTACCCTGTCAATTCCTCTGAGAATTTTGTATGTGGTGATCATATCCCCCCTAACTCTTCTGTTTTCTAGCGACGTGAGGTTTAATTCCCGTAGTTTCTCCTCGTAGCTCATAACTCTCAGCCTGGGTACTAGTCTGGTGGCAAACCTTTGAACTTTTTCCAGTTTGGTCTTATGCTTGACTAGATATGGACTCCATGCTGGGGCTGCATACTCCAGGATTGGTCTGACATAGGTGGTATACAAAGTTCTGAATGATTCCTTGCACAAGTGTCTAAATGCCGTTCTTATGTTAGCCAACCTGGCATATGCTGCTGATGTTATCCTCTTGACAAGGGCTTCAGGGGACAGGTCTGATGTGATATCAACCCCCCGGTCTTTCTCTCTCTCTCTGACCCGTGTAGAATTTCATCTCCCAAATGATACCTTGTAACTGGCCTCCTGTTCCCTACACCTATCTTCATTACATTACATTTGCTTGCGTTAAACTCTAACAACCATTTGTTCGACCATTCCTTTAGTTTGTCTAGATCTTCTTCAAGCCTCAAGCTGTCCTCCTCTGTCTTAATCCTTCTCATAATTTTGGCATCGTCAGCAAACATTGAGAGGAATGAGTCTATACCCTCCGGGAGATAGTTCACGTATATCAGAAACAGGATTGGACCGAGTACAAAGCCCTGTGGGACTCCACTGGTGACTTTACGTGGTGACTTTAAACCTGCTAATCTGAGGTATCACCCCTCACTGTAACTCTTTGCTTCCTACTGCTTAGGTATTCCCTTATCCACTGGAGCACTTTACCAGTTACTCCTGCCTGTCTCTCCAGCTTATGTACCAGCCTCTTATTAGGGACTGTATCAAAGGCTTCCAGACAGTCCAAGAAAATGCAGTCTGCCCAGCCTTCTCTTTCTTGCTTAATCTTTGTCACCTTATCGTAGAATTCTATTAAGCCAGCAAGGCAATATTTTCCCTCCCTGAACTCATGTTGGCGATTTGTCACGAAGTCCCTTCTCTCCAGATGTGTTACTAGATTTTTTCTCACGATCTTCTCCATCACTTTGCATGATATACAAGTTAGGGACACTGGCCTGTAGTTTAGTGCCTCTTATCTGTCACCCTTTTTGTATATTGGGACCACATAATCCGCCTTCCATATTTCTGGTAGGTCTCCTGTCTCCAGTGACCTACTATATACTATGGAGAGTGGCAAGCAGAGTACCTCTGCACACTCTTTCAATACCCATGGTGAGATCCTGTCTGGACCAACAGCCTTTCTCACATCCAAATCCAACAGGTGTCTCTTGACTTCCTCTCTCGTAATTTCGAACCCTTTCAAGGCCGCTTAGTTTACTGCCCCCTCTCCTAGCGCATTGACCTCACCATGTTCTATTGTGAAGACCTCCTGGAACCTCTTGTTGAGTTCCTCACACGCCTCTTTGTCTTTCTCTGTATACCTGTCCTCGCCTGTTCTAAGTTTCATTACCTGTTCTTTCACTGTTGTTTTCCTCCTGATGTGACTGTGTGTGGAGTAGCTTTGGATCGGTTGATACCTGGTTGATGGGTTTCTGGGAGTTCTTCTACTCCCCAAGCCCGGCCCGAGGCCAGACTTGACTTGTGAGAGTTTGGTCCACCAGGCTGTTGCTTGGAGCGGCCCGCAGGCCCACATACCCACCACAGCCCGGTTGGTCCGGCACTCCTTGAAGGAAACAATCTAGTTTCCTCTTGAAGATGTCCACGGTTGTTCCTGTAATATTTCTGATGCTCGCTGGTAGGACGTTGCACAACCGCGGACCTCTGATGTTCATACAGTGTTCTCTGATTGTGCCCATGGCACCTCTGCTCTTCATTGGTTCTATTCTGCATTTTCTTCTATGTCGTTCACTCCAGTACGTTGTTATTTTACTGTGCAGATTTGGGACCTGTCCCAAAGCCGGTCTTGGCTTTGCTTGCTATATCATTTTCATAATTTTTCTCTGCTTCCCTTCTCACACTAACATACTCATTCCTGGTTCTCTGGTATCTCTCTCTGCTTTCTGGTGTCCTGTTATTTCGGATGTTCCTCCACGCCCTTTTGTTCAGTACCTTTGCTTCCATACATGCCCTGTTAAACCATGGATTCTTCTTTTGCTTCTCGGATTTTTCTCTTTGGGCCGGGATAAACCTGTTTACTGCCTCCTGACACTTTTGGGTGACACAGTCCATCATGTCTTGTACCGACTTAGCTCTGAGGTCTGTGTCCCATGGTATATCCCTTAGGAAACTTCTCCTCCCCTCATAATTTCCCTTTCGGTATGCCAGTCTTTTGTTTTCTAGTTCTTTTTGGGGGGAGATAAGTCCTAGCTCTACCATGTACTCAAAGATCAATACATTGTGATCACCCATTCCTAAGGGTGCTTCCATCTTAACCTCCCTTATATCCCACTCATTAAGGGTAAATATCAGATCAAGCATAGCTGGTTCATCCTCTCCTCTCATTCTTGTCGGTCCCTTGATATGCTGGCTAAGAAAGTTTCTTGTTGCCGCGTCCAACAGCTTAGCTCTCCATGTATCTGGTCCTCCATGCGGGTCTCTGTTCTCCCAATCAATCTTCCCGTGGTTGAAATCCCCCATGATTAGTAGTCCCGATCCATTCCTACTAGCGGAAGACGCTGTTCTCTCTATTATGTTAATGGTGGTCATGTTGTTTCTATCATATTCCTGTCTGGGTCTTCTGACATTTGGTGGCGGGTTATATATGACTGCGACTACAATTTTTTGTCCTACAGTTGCTATTGTACCTGTTATATAGTCACTGAAACCTGCACAGCCCTGAATAACCATTTGTTCAAAGTCCCAGCCTTTTCTTACCAGCAGAGCTACACCACCACCTGTTCCTTCTCTCTCTTTCAACACAACACAGTAATCCTGTGGGAACACTGCATTTGTTATGGTTTGTTATGTGTTATATGTGTGTCACATAACACATAAATGACATGTTTGTCACATAACAAACATATGTTACATAACAAACAATTGTTTGTAACAATTACAAACATATGTAACAAACAAATGTTACATAACAAACAATGTTTGTAACAATTACAACATATGTAACAAACATATGTCACATAACATATGTTTGTCACATAACAAACAAATGGTTTGTCATTTGTTATGCGTGTGTGTGTGTGTGTGTACTCACCTAATTGTACCTATCTAATTGTGCTTGCGGGGGTTAAGCTCTGGCTCTTTGGTCCCACCTCTCAACCATCAATCAACAGATGTACAGGTTACTGAGCCTATTGAGCTCTATCATATCTACACTTGAAACTGGGTATGGAATCAGCCTCCACCACATCTCTTCCTAATGCATTCCATTTGTCAACCACTCTGACACTAAAAAAGTGCCTTCTAATATCTCTGTGGCTCATTTGGGCACTCAGTTTCCACCTGTGTCCCCTAGTGCGTGTGCCCCTTGTGTTAAATATGTGTATGTGTGTGTGTGTGTGTGTGTGTGTGTGTGTGTGTGTGTGTGTGTGTGTGTGTGTGTGTGTGTGTGTGTGTGTGTGTGTGTGTGTTTGTGTGTATGTGTACTCACCTAGTTGTGTTTGCGGGGGTTGAGCTCTGGCTCTTTGGTCCCGCCTCTCAACCGTCAACCAACAGGTGTACAGATTCCTGAGCCTATTGGGCTCTATCAAATCTACACTTGAAACTGTTTATGGAGTCAGCCTCCACCACATTACTTCCTAATGCATTCCATTTGTCAACTACTCTGACGCTAAAAAATTTATTTCTAATATCTCTGTGGCTCATTTGGGCACTCAGTTTCCACCTGTGTCCCCTTGTGCGTGTTCCCCTTGTGTTAAATAGACCGTCTTTATCTACCCTATCAATTCCCTTCAGAATCTTGAATGTGGTGATCATGTCCCCCCTTACTCTTCTGTCTTTCAGCGAAGTGAGGTTTAATTCCCGTAGTCTCTCCTCGTAGCTCATAGCTCTCAGCTCGGGGTACTAGTCTGGTGGCCAACCTTTGAACCTTTTCCAGTTTAGTCTTATCCTTGACTAGATATGGACTCCATGCTGGGGCTGCATACTCCAGGATTGGCCTGACATATGTGTTATACATATGTGGTAGACATATGTGGCTGTGTGTGTGTGTGTGTGTGTGTGTGTGTGTGTGTGTGTGTGTGTGTGTGTGTGTGTGTGTGTGCGTGTGCGTGTGTGTGTGTGTGTGTGTGGGAATGTGGGAAAAAATAAAATAAAATAAAATAAAATAGTTTGTAATTAGTAACAATTGATTGACAGTTGAGAGGCGGGCCGAAAGAGCAGAGCTCAACCCCCGCAAGCACAACTAGGTGATTTCAACTAGGTGAATACTATAGGTGACCATGTGAATGTTAGGATATATACTGTAGGTGACCTTGTGTATGTTAACATTTACACTATAGATGAACATGTGTATGTTAACATATACACTGTAGGTGACCTTGTGTATGTTAACATATACACTGTAGGTGACCTTGTGTATGTTAACATATACACTGTAGGTGACCTTGTGTATATTAACATATACACTGTAGGTGACCTTGTGTATGTTAACATATACACTGTAGGTGACCTTGTGTATGTTAAGAAATACACTGTTGGTGACCTTGTGTATGTTAAGAAATACACTGTAGGTGACCTTGTGTATGTTAAGAAATACACTGTTGGTGACCTTGTGTATGTTTAAAACTACATGGTAAGTGACCTTGTGTATGTTAAGAAATACACTGTTGGTGACCTTGTGTATGTTAAGAAATACACTGTTGGTGACCTTGTGTATGTTTAAAACTACATGGTAAGTGACCTTGTGCATGTTAAGAAATACACTGTAGGTGACCTTGTGTATGTTAACATATACACTGTAGGTAACCTTGTGTATGTTAAGAAATACACTGTAGGTGACCTTGTGTATGTTAAGAAATACACTGTAGGTGACCTTGTGTATGTTAAGATATACAATGTAGGTGACCTTGTGTATGTTAGAAAATACACTGAAGGTGACCTTGTGTATGTTAAGATGAGTACAGAGTTAACTGGTAAGGACACCCACTGAGCTTGATGGATACAAGGGACTATGTTCAAACGGGTATTCCAAGTTCAACTAGATCCCTTAAGTACATAGTGGATGTTCAAGGATATCAACTAGGTACCAGGTATGATGACTAATTATATCAAATAACAACAAGGTTTTACTAGGCAGTTCTGTATATCTTATGCACCAGATTTATGCTGTCTAAAGAAAATGACTCTGTATCTTAAAAATATTTTAACATCTGGTACCTGTAACAGGTATTACAGGTACCAGATGTTAAAAACTCTTGGTACTAGATAGAGAGTCAGATATGCAGATACTAAACAACTACTAAATACTAAACAGCTTGCAGTTACTAGATATAACTAACAGGTATTCCTAATACCAGGCTATAACGAGGTATCCCAGATAGCAGAGTAAACAGGTATTGCATATACCAATAAATAAATTAGCAACTAGTTACTTTAAGTACAAAGTAGCACCTAAGTATATATGGTTCCATGTATTAACTACTAGTTACATACAGGTCCTAGATACTCACCATGCATTACTGGTACACTAACTAGTCAGGTAATCCGTGTATTACCAAATTCTGCAAGTACCTGCTGGTCATCTGGTACTTATAAGTACCACGTGACTATGCATGTCATATCAACACCACCTGAAGGGTTCCCAGACATTCCCCAGGTATGAACTATGTACTAGGGATCGAGGTAGCGGAGTAATAATGGGGTATTTTTTTGTTTGCAGTGATCGGGTACCTGGGTATGGTGATGCTGTGTCTCTCTTTGGTGGGAATGCTCACGTGTCTCTTACTCATCATCGGCCTCTGTAAGGTAAGTTACAGTAGAGGAAAAGAAGCCGTTGAGTGACCTTTTCATTCTGGGAATGGCAGGCAAATCCGAATAGCCTTTATTGAGTTTTATGAAGATTTGAGTGATTGCCGTACACCTTAATGGAGTTGCAGGGTAATTGCCTTAATGGACAGTCCGGGATTCAGACAGTGCAGTGTAAATGGCATAGACCTAAATGTAATAAAGGCTTTTAATTAGCAGCAATTGGCCCAGACTTTATTGAGAAGAATTGTGCAAATCGTGTAGCCTTGGTTTTATGATGTTCATAAAGAAGTGTGCCATAGACTTCATCGAGAAGATATGTGCATATTCCGTAGTGTTAATGTCATGTTGTAGTTTTTAGTACATAGACTTTTCAGAAATATTTCCCATAGACTGAAACATGTAAAGGGGTCTTAAGTGCATAGAGTTAATATCATGTTGTGCTTTTTAGTGCATAGACTATATTATAAACATTTCCAGTAGATTTTATCTACTTTAAGAAAAAAAATCAAATGCTGTAGACATCATCATGAGGAAGTGTGCAAATGCTGTAGACATCATCAAGAACAAGTGTGGAAATGTTGTTGATATTATCAAGAAAAAGTGTGCAAATGATGTAGACATCATTAAGAAGAAGTGTGCAAATGCTTGAGGTTATATCTTGAGATGATTTCGGGGCTTAGCGTCCCCGTGGCCCAGTCCTCGAGCAGGCTTCCTTTTTGTTACACACCCCCAGGAAGCAGCAGCCCGAAGCAGCTGTCTGACTCCCAGGTACCTATGTACTGCTAGGTAACAGAGGCATCAGGGTGAAAGAAACTCTGCTCATTTGTCACTGCCTCCACTGGGGATCAAACCCGGAACCTCAGCACTACGAATCCGAAGCGCTGTTCACTCAGCTGTCAGGAGACCCATAGCTGTATACATCAAGAAGAAGTCTGGAAATGTTGTAAACATCATCAAGAAGTGTGTAAATGATGTACCAATCATCAAGAAGAAGTGTGCAAATGCTGTAGACATCATCAAGAAGAAGTGTGCAAATGCTGTAGACATCATCAAGAAGAAGTATGTAAATGATGTAGACATCATCAAGAAGGAATGTGTAAATGATGTAGACATCATCAAGAAGAAGTGTGTAAATGATGTAACCATCATCAAGAAGAAGGGTGCAAATGCTGTAGACATCATCAAGAAGATGTTTGCAAATGATGTAGACATCATCAAGAAGAAGGGTGCAAATAATGTAGACATCATCAACAAGAAGGGTACAAATGCTGTAGACTTCATCAAGAAGAAGTGTTCATATGCTGTTCACATCATTAAGAAGAAGTGTGTAAATGATGTAGACATCATCAAGAAGAAAAGTGTAAATGCTGTAGACATCATCAAGAAGAAGAAGAAGAAGAAGAAGTGTGTAAATGCTTTTGACATCATAAAGAAGAAGTGTGTAAATGATGTAGACATCATCAAGAAGAAGAAGAAGAAGTGTGTAAATGCTGTTGACATCATAAAGAAGATGTGTGTAAATGATGCAGACATCATCAAGAAGAAGAAGAACTGTGTAATTGATGTAGACATCATAAAGAAGACGTGTGTAAATGATGTACTCATCATCAAGAAGAAGTGTGCAAATGCTGTAGACATCATCTAGAAAAAGTGTGTAAATGATGTAGCCACGATCAAGAAGAAGCGTGCAAATGCTGTACCCATCATCAAGAAGAAGTGTGTAAAAGATGTAGACATCATCAAGAAGAAGTGTGTAAATGCTGTAGACATCATCAAGAAGAAGTGTGTAAATGATGTAGACATCATCAAGAAGAAGTGTGTAAATGATGTAGACATCATCAAGAAGAAGTGTGTATATGATGTAGACATCATAAAGAAGAAGTGAGTGAATGATGTAGACATCATCAAGAAGAAGTGTGTAAATGATGTAGACATCATCAAGAAGAAGTGTGTAAATGCTGTAGACATCAAGAAGAAGTGTGTATATGCTGTTGACATCATCAAGAAGAAGTGTGGAAATGTTGTAGACTTCATCAAGAAGAAATGTGCAAATGCTGTAGACATCTTCAAGAAGAAGTGTGCAAATGCTGTAAACATCATCAAGAAGAAGTGTGTAAATGATGTAGACATCATCAAGAAGAAGTGTGTAAATGATGTAACCATCATCAAGAAGAAGGGTGCAAATGCTGTAGACAGCATCGAGAAAAAGTTTGCAAATGCTGTAGACATCATCAAAAAGAAGTTTGCAAATGCTGTAGACATCATCAAGAAGAAGGGTGCAAATTCTGTAGACATCATCAAGAAGAAGTTTGCACATGCTGTAGACATCTTCAAAAAGAATTGTGAAAATGCTGTAGACATCATCAAGAAGAAGTGAGCAAATGCTGTTGACATCATCAAGAAGAAGGGTGCAAATGATGTAGACATTATCAACAAAAAGGGTGCAAATGCTGTAGACTTCATCAAGAAGAAGTGTTCAAATGATGTTCACATCATTAAGAAGAAGTGTGTAAATGATGTAGACATCATCAAGAGGATGAAGAACTGTGTAAATGATGTAGACATCATCAAGAGGATGAAGAACTGTGTAAATGATGTAGACATCATCAAGAAGAAGTGTGTAAATGATGTACCCATCATCAAGAAGAAGTGTGCAAATGCTGTAGACATCATCAAGAAGAAGTGTGTAAATGATGTAGCCATCATCAAGAAGAAGTATGTAAATGCTGTAGCCATCATCAAGAAGAAGTGTGTAAAAGATGTAGACATCATCAAGACGAAGTGTATAAATGATGTAGACATCATCAAGAAGAAGGGTGCAAATGCTGTAGACATCATCAAAAAGAAGTGTGCAAATGCTGTAGACATCATCAAGAAGAAGTGTGTAAATGATGCAGGCATCATCAAGGAGAAGTGTGAAAATGCTGTAGACATCAATAAGAAGTGTGTAAATGATGTAGACATCATCAAGAAGAAGAAGAACTGTATAAATGATGTAGACATCATCAAGAAGAAGTGTGTTAATGATGTACCCATCATCAAGAAGAAGTGTGCAAATGCTGTAGACATCATCAAGAAGAAGTGTGTAAATGATGCAGGCATCATCAAGAAGAAGGGTGCAAATGCTGTAGCCATCATCAAGAAGAAGTGTGTAAATGATGTAGACATCATCAAGAAGAAGAAGAACTGTGTAAATGATGTAGACATCATCAAGAAGAAGTGTGTAAATGATGTACCCATCATCAAGAAGAAGTGTGCAAATGCTTTAGACATCATCAAGAAGAAGTGTGTAAATGATGTTTACATCATCAAGAAGAAGTGTGTAAATGTTGTAGACATCATCAAGAAGAAGTGTGCAAATGATGTAGACATCAAGAAGAAGGGTGCAAATGCTGTAGCCATCATCAAGAAGTGTGTAAAAGATGTAGACATCATCAAGAAGAAGTGTGTAAATGCTGTAGACATCATCAAGACGAAGTGTATAAATGATGCATCATCAAGAATAAGGGTGCAAATGCTGTAGACATCATGAAGAAGAAGGGTGCAAAGGCTGTAGCTATCATCAAGAAGAAGTGTGTAAATGATGTAGACATCATCAAGAAGAAGAAGAACTGTGTAAATGAAGTAGTCATAATTAAGAAGAAGAAGAACTGTGTAAATGATGTAGAGATCATCAAGAAGAAGAAGAACTGTTTAAATGATGTAGACATAATCAAGAAGAAGAAGAACTGTGTTAATGATGTAGAGATCATCAAGAAGAAGTGTGTAAATGATGTACCCATCATCGAGCAAAAGTGTGCAAATGCTGTAGACATCATCAAGAAGAAGTGTGTAAATGATGTAGACATCATCAAGAAGAAGTGTGTAAATGCTGTAGACAACATCAAGAAGTGTGCAATTGATGTATACATCATCAAGAAGAAGGGTGTAAATGCTGTAGCACTCATCAAAAAGAAGTGTGTAAATGATGTACACATCATCAAAGAAGAACTGTGCAAATGCTGTAATAATCATCAAGAAGAAGTGTGTAAATGATGTAGACATCATCAAGAAGTGTGTAAATGATGTAGACATCATCAAGAAGAAGTGTGTAAATGATGTAGACATCATCAAGAAGAAGTGTGCAAATGCTGTAGCCATCATCAAGATGAAGTATGTAAAAGCTGTAGACATCATCAAGATGAAGTGCATGAATGATTTAGACATCATCAAGAAGAAGGGTGCAAATGTTGTAGACATCATCAAGAAGAAGTGTGCAAATGCTGTAGCCATCATCAAGAAGAAGAGAGTAAATGCTGTTGACATCATCAAGAAGAAGTGGGGAAACGTTGTAGACTTCATCAAGATGAAATGTACAAATGCTGTAGACATCATCAAGAAAAAGTGTGCAAATGCTGTAGACATCATCAAGAAGAAGTGTGTAAATGATGTAGACATCATCAAGAAGAAGTGTGTAAATGATGTAACCATCATCAAGAAGAGGGGTGTAAATGATGTAGACATCATCAAGAAGAAGCGTGCAAATGCTGTAGCCATCATGAAGAAGTGTGTAAATGCTGTAGACATCATGAAGATGAAGTGTATGAATGATGTAGACATCATCAAGAAGAAGGGTGCAAATGCTGTAGACATCATCAAGAAGAAGTGTGCAAATGCTGTAGCCATCATCAAGAAGAGGTGTGTAAATGCTGTAGACATCATCAAGAAAAAGTGTGTAAATGCTGTTGACATCAAGAAGAAGTGTGGAAATGTTGTGGACTTCATCAAGAAGAAATGTACAAATGCTGTAGACATCATCAAGAAAAAGTGTGCAAATGCTGTAGACATCATCAAGAAGAAGTGTGTTAAAAATGTAGACATCATCAAAAAGAAGTGTGTAAATGATGTAACCATCATCAAGAAGAAGTGTGCAAATGCTGTAGACATCATCAAGAATAAGTTTGCAAATGCTGTAGACATCATCAAGAAGAAGTTTGCAAATGCTGTAGACATCATCAAGAAGAAGTGTTATTGCTGTAGACTGCAATAACACTATTGCTGTAGTGTTATTGCTTCTTCTTCAATAAGAAGAAGAAGAAGAAGAAGTGTGCAAATGCTGTTGACATCATTACGAATAAGTGTGTAAATGATGTAGACATCATCAAGAAGAAGAAGAACTGTGTAAATGATGTATCCATCATCAAGAAGAAGAAGAACTGTGTAAATGATGTATCCATCAACAAGAAGAAGTGTGCAAATGCTGTAGACATCATCAAGAAGAAGTGTGTATATGATGTAGACATCATCAAGAAGAAGTGTGCAAATGATGTAGACATCATCAAGAAGAAGTGTGTAAATGCTTTAGCCATCATCATAAAGAAGTGTGTAAAAGATGTAGACATCATCAAGAAGAAGTGTGTAAATGCTGTAGACATCATCAAGACGAAGTGTATAAATGATGTAGACATCATCAAGAAGAAGGGTGCAAGTGCTGTAGACATCATCAAGAAGAAGTGTGCAAATGCTGTAGCCATCATCAAGAAGAAGTGTGTAAATGATGTAGACATCATCAAGAAGTGTGTAAATGCTGTAGACATCATCAAGAAGAAGTGTGTAAATGATGTAGACATCATCAAGAAGAAGGGTGCAAATGATGTAGCCATCATCAAGAAGAAGTGTGCCAATGCTGTAGACTTCATCAAGAAGGAGTGTGCCAATGATGTAGACATCATCAAGAAGAAGTGTGTAAATGATGTAGACATCATCAAGAAGAAGGGTGCAAATGATGTAGCCATCATCAAGAAGAAGTGTGCCAATGCTGTAGACTTCATCAAGAAGGAGTGTGCCAATGATGTAGACATCATCAAGAAGAAGTGTGTAAATGCTGTAGACGTCATCAAGAAGAAGGATGCAAATGCTGTAGAAATCATCAAGAAGAAGAAGAAGAAGTGGGCAAATACTGTTGGCATCATCAAGAAGAAATGTGCAAATGCTGTAAACATCATCAAGAAGTGTGCATATCGCATAGACTTAAACGTAGTAAAGGGAGTTATAAGTGCGGAGAGTTATTCGCACGTTTTTAGCGTGTGTGCTTTCAACCACCATCGCTGTCTACTAGTACTCCCCTGTTAACCAATATCTTCTACCAGCACGTCTCAGCCTTTCTTTCCTCCTTTCCTTTCAACGCACTCTCAGCTCACCCATCCAAGCACTTACCATTTTTCTCCGTCTACCCCCTCCACTACCACCCTCATTTCCTACCATATCCCCCCATCTACCACCATCTACTTTTTTTCACATCCTCATCTACCAACAACACCTCCACTCACAGTATCTACAACATCTCTCTACTAACACCGTCGCCCCATCTCCACCAACGCCAACCATCATCTAACACCCTGTGCCCTACCACCATTCCTCTCAACACTACCATGGCGGCACCACCATCTTCGCTACCTGCACCTTTTACAGCTACCACGATGCTCACTGCTAGCTTCCAACACAAACCGTGTGCCCACACCAGTAATTATAGTTCTGTTTTGTTATCACTGACGTCGTCTTTCATTCATTGTCATACATGTATCGTTAATTTCTTGTTTACACCAAAAAAAATACCAGTATATATTTTTGTTTTACTCTATCAGTTGTTGAAACAGTAGTAGTAAAGTGTTAGTTTACATAGATGAATACTTTCCAAAAGATCAATTAGCGCCAAATTTCGTTAGGTTAAGTGCATTTTTTGTGCATATAAGTGCATAAATTAAGTGCCACGTTTACCCGGCGTCCTCCTCCTCCTTGTTTCCGATGCATCTGTTCCGTATCACTTTTCCATATATCTTTCCCCATAGACCACCCTTCTCCGTCCGAGCGGAGTGTAATCCAAGCCAAGTACACACTCTCCGTCACACACCCGCACCCTCTCCTACCGTCCCAACTACCTCCATCTCTCGCATGACCAACCAGCATCTACCAGCTGCATCATTATCCACAAACTAGCGACCGTTCCTACCATCCCACATCCACAACCACCTCCACGAACCTCCTGGACAGTAAGCAGTCAGTCCGACCAGTCAGTCTGTCTAACCTTCCTTGATCGTACCTGTCCAGCAGACCTTGTGATACCCTACTCTCCTTATCATCTTCTTGGGCACCGTAACGCAGTTATTAAAGGTATGAAGTTCCACGGTGTTCCGTGGAGAATAATATCTCCGAATATCTCCAAGTACCTCCAAGTATCTCCAGGTGTACTTAGATAAAGACCTAAGTTCCCAGACAGATTCACTAGCAGATTATCAAAGGAGGGTCAATAAGAACACATTTACACGGATAATAAGATATTTAATTCGTTCACCTGTCACACTACCGTTACCCCCGATCAGCGATCGTAGTGTTGAACAATAGTGACACTGATCCTGATGAAATAGACCATATCATAGCAGAAACATCTCAGTATGAGGATGAGACCCAAGAAAAGTTTAATCTTCTACTTGATTTAATAAATACACATAAAGTAACACCTAGCCTAACAGTACCTCAACCCAGTACAGCTCAAACAGAGGCACGTTTACCTCCTTTAGATTTGCCCCCCTTGGCTGGACTGGATGAAGGGAATTGGGACACTTTTTGGACATCCTTTGATGCCCATATACATTCCAAGGCATCCATAACAAAAGGAACTAAATTCTCTTACCTTCAAAGTCTCCTCAAAGGGGAAGCTAATGAAGGTTATAGCTAATTTGTCTCTTGAGGACAATAATTATGATATAGCTATACACATGTTGGAAGTTAATTACTGCAACAAGGAAATAAGTGTAGCTAATCTTTACTATCAATTAGTGGATATAAGTCCACCTAGCAGTCAACCCGACTCCCTTCAAGAGTTTAGTTGGAAGTAGAGTCCCTTGTGAAAGCATTAGGTACAATAGTAAATGTGCCAGCTTCAGAATGGTCACTGAAACTGCTCTTTCAAAGGAAACTTCCATGAAATATCTTAGCAGAAATCTGCTCCCATTACAAAACAGAGGTCCTTTCCCTTGACCAGATTTTCGAGGGACTGAGAATTACTGTCAACAGGCCGTAGGCTCATGATAAAATAAAATCTGAACCTAATCAGTCAATCACTGATTAATCAATGAAATTAAGGAATACACCAATTATGTCCAACAAACATAAATCTAAATCAACTACCTCCACTCCCAGATGGAAGAGCGGTAATGTATGTACGTATTCAGTAAGTCCCTCCAAACCTGAAGTCAATGAAGCACCCAAAGCTGTGACATCTACGACTACAGGATGAAGAAGCTATTTGTTCTGTCAAGAAGAACATCTGATCTATCAGTGTCAATCATACCCAGATGCACCAGATGCTTGAGACCACATGATCCTAATACCTGTATAACTGTATTACACGTGTGTAAGAAGGCCATAAGGGCCAGCACCATTCAGTACTGTGTGGGGAATTGCGACCGAGGTCACCAAAACCCCAAATGGAACAGAATACTTCTACCACTGTACAGTACTACAAGGTACATCAAGAGGTCAATGTACTTGCTACTAAATCAGATAATGATGCAACGTTACCTACAGCTCAGCTGCTGCTAACAAATAAGAAGTCTAAGATCACTACATATGGTCTCTTTGACCAAGGGCCACGGAAAACATTTATTACCCAGCAGGTAGCTGACAAATTGAAACTTAAACCCTTGTGTCAAGTGAGATTGAACATTACGTTCATGTGTTTTAAACTACTGACACTTTGGTCCGGTTATATAAACAATGGATAATTGTTCACTAACAACAATTGAACAACTCAGGGTTTTTAACAAACACAGGACCTCAAGATTATAAAGTCGTGAGAGTTCTAGTATGCCTAGGAGGCTATACCCACCCAGTGCAGGCTATTGTAGTATACAAAATCCCATCTGACCTGTATGTCTATGGTCTAAGGAACACAGCAAAGCTTCTTAGAAGTAAAGGAGTTAAGTTGGCTGATCATAAATTCAAGTCTGATCACCTCTCCGATATCGGTGTACTCTTAGGTGCAGACTATTACAATAATTTTATTACTGGATGCACCAAGCAACAGGGAATGAACCTTTTACTAACAGCCAGGGGCAAATTGCTCACTGGACCAGTGTTACATCCAAATATATCCGATTCAGTAAACAGTCAACAAGTTAATTCAATAATGGTTGCGTGACTAGGCTTGGAACAGTCACCACTCCAGTTCAGAGACATGACTGAGGATACCTCTGATCCTTTTGTATATAAATTATAGGATCTAGACCCCTTAGGTATCGTCCCTGAATAACCCAGTTCAGATGATACCTGGACTCATCAACAATATCTAGATTCAGTCATCTATAAAGAGTATCAGTACTGGGTTAGATTGACATTGGAAATTAAATCATAATCATGGAAATTAAACCTGTAAACCATTTCATGGCAATCTCAGGTGGCTCGATTGAATTAGCAACCTGGTAAAATACTACTGTATCACGACTTAATACAACAGCAATTTGACAACAATTTCACTGAAATCGTCGAGAATGATAACTCTTAGGAGGGACATTACTTACCTCACAATGCCGTGTTGAAATATTCAATTACTAGACACATTAGGATCACATTCAACTGTAGTGCCAAGGCAAAAGCAAATAGTGTCTCACTGAACGAATGCCTGAAAACTGGACCGAGTCTGATACAAAGACTCAATGATGTGCTGTTACGGTTTCGTCTAGGAGCCTATGTCAACACTGTCAATATAAGCAAGGCTTTCCTTAGAGTAGGTCTTCAAGAGAAAGACCGAAATATCACAAAGTTCCTCTGGATAAAGGATCCTAATAATCCACAAAGTGAAACCGTTACCTATAGGTTTGCTTCAGTTTTATTTGGAGCTACATTTTCTCCGTTTTTTCTTCAAGCAACATTGGATATGCATTTGAAGAAATCTAATAGTCTTCACAAGACCGAGATTAGCAATAGTCTATATGACAATTTCCAGGGAACTACCAGTGATGAAACAAAATTAATTTAAATATATCATGAGGCTAATCGAGAATTGTTAGGGACCAATATCCAGTCATGGCCTCCAACAATAAGCAACTACATCAGTTAATAGTAGCTGAATTTCCGGGTTACAAAGTACCTCACACTTTGCAAGTCCTTAGTTTAGAATGGGACACCACCTCTGATGAGATAAACATTAAATCAGTGGAGACTGATAACTGATTTAACCATGAAGAAATTATTATCCTTTGTCAGCAAACCATTTGACCCTTTCCGGTTGATCAGCCTCATCTTAATTAAGGGCAAACTCCTCATGCAGGAATGTTGGCAAGTAAGGAAGTAATTATCAAAAGAAGGCACTAAACCAGGAAGGCTATGTAGCACCATCGAATGTGCGGAATAATCAGAGGGCGCTAAATATCACCAAGGATGTCAATACAAGAACAGTAACTCATAAGAGGAACGATATCAATAGTATCTGATTCGCCAAGAATTCGATCAAGGGAGAAATTTTGCTTGTTTGTAAGTTTTTGGTAATTTGAGGGGGGGGGGTGCATACCAAACCAGGCCTATGCGTTTGTGTTTGGCATAATATATTGATTCATTTCCCCACGAGCCTACCAATTAGTGCATCTTATTCAGAGTTACGTTACTCGTTCTTTATTTTGTGTTAATGAAAGGTGACCTAGGAACCACCTTCCCACTTGTTTATGCATCACAGAGCGAGTGCATTATTGTCAGTATTGTGGACACGGCCTTCTTTTTTAATTCCTTCCGTGCCTCATTGGAGAGCACCCTTTAATGCATGCATATTTTGACGACCTGGTTGTCTAAACGAGCGTCAAGCACGAGCAATGTACGAGTGCAGCTTGAAGACAATTTAGGACAGTCTTGTAAATTTGTTAGCATTGTCTCAGTGAGTACAGAAACTAAATCTCTCAATTAGTACCTCTATTGGGTATCTCAAGGAGTTCCTCCACTGGATCTCTCAAGGAGTATCTCCACTGGACTTTTACCCTGGTGGCACAGTGAGTGCCTTCAACTCTCACTGGCACTGACATAGCTAGCCACTGCTGTACCTCAAACTGTATCCTTGCTTCCCCTTAATGTCTGTCCATATACCCAATCGATGGACAAGCGACCGCAATGGACGGTCGGAAAGCTAGACACACGCTCGTCCTGGAAGTCAAGACATTCAGCAAGGATATGCACGACTATAAGAGGGACAATACAATATGGACAATAAGGAGCAGGGTAGCGCTCCATTAAGTGACCGTGAGTTAAGCGTGTATGGCCAATATGCAATCTCGCCAGAGCCGTTTCCCATCACCGGTTACGGTGGTAGGAGGAAGGCCATGAGGATTCACTACCCTTAAGAGTACGCAGTTTGTTACCAGTAACAGAGGACCAACAATCCTGCTAATGGGTAAGGATGGAGGAAGGAATAACTGGGTAAAAGTTGGAATAAAGAATACCTTTAAAGGAGATGGGACAAGAGTGAACAGCTTCCCTAGCGGCAGTGTCCGCATGCTTATTTAAAGAAACACCAATATGGCTGGGAACTCAGCAAAACTCAACTGACTTAAATTTACTGGAAATAAGAAACAGCCAATGTTGAATCTTGACGACCACTGGATGGACTGGATTGAAGGACCCGAGAGCCATGAGCGCATTTCGAGAGTCAACGACAACCACAAAGGAAGATTGACAACAAGAAAGCAGGAGACGAAGAGCATAGAGAATAGCATAAAGTTCTGATGTGAACATGCTTGTCTCCGGAGGTAGGCGACACATATTACTGCGGTCAGGAAAAACAACAGAGTAGCCAACACCGTCTGGAGACTAAGATGGCAGCAGATGACAATGGATCTAAGTATCCTCATTAGACTTAAATTCCCTCGTTATGCCATAGGACTAGAACAATTTATCAAATTACATGTGTTTTGCAACGCGTCGGGAAAGTTGTGTGGCGCAGTAGCCTATTAAGTGAACACTGAGCAGTCAATACTGCTCACTTCTAAAGCCAGAGTGGCAACGCTGAAGAAGCGGTCATTGCCACAAATGGAATTAACGGGTTTATTAATAAGTGTTCGATTGGCTCATTACCTGACCAAGACACTAAATAATTGTCACTTCTCTGAGATAGTAATGTGGTCAGATAATGAAGCACTCTTACAACAGGTAAAAAACAACCATAATAAGATTCCCTATGTCAGTAATCGTGTTAGAAAGATTAGAGAGTTGTCAGCAGGTTACAAACTGAGACATGTACCCAAAAAGGAAAACCCAGCTGACTACCTTTATCGAGATTGAGGCAATTAGCCAAAGCCGAGATGTGGTTCAATGGATCCCAGTGGCTATTCATTGGTCAGTGGCCTAAACAAAAGCCACAAGTCGTAGTGACCAATATCACTGTCCCCACTGAGACACAGAACTCCCTCGAACCTTGGCTATTGATCCTAGTCACTACTCTAGTTTAAGTAAACTACTAGGGATTACTCAAATAGCGTTTGATTTTCTTAACAAAATAGGAATCAGATACCAATTCCCTAATCCGATAAAATATTGGGTCAAACAGGCTCAAATGGAAATTTATGGGAGAAATTATGAAAATAATTTTTCATAATTTTTCATATAATAATAAGGTCTCCCGAAGCCCACATCAAAGGAATAACATCAGCGGCCTATGCGAGGCTGGCTAACATCAGAACTGCTTTCAGAAACCTGTGTAAGGAATCCTTCAGAACATTGTATACCACATATCTAATGCCAATCCTGGAGTATGCAGCCCCAGAATGGAGCCCGTATCTAGTCAAGCACAAGACGAAGCTGGAAAAAGTTCAGAGATATGCCACTAGGCTAGTCCCAGAACTAAGAAGCATGAGTTATGAGGACACACTACGTGAACTGCACCTCACATCGCTGGAAAACAGAAAAGCTAGGGGGAGACATGATCACCACATAAAAAATTATCAAGGGAATTGACAGGGTGGACAAGGATGGATCATTGAACACGGGTGGCACACGCACAAGGGGACACAGGTGGAAGCTGAGTACCCAAATGAGCCACAGATACATTAGAAAGAACTTTTTCAGTGTCAGAGTAGTAAGTAAATGGAATACACTAGGAAGTGATGTGGTGGAGGCTGACTCCATCAACAGTTTCAAATGTAGATATGACAGAGCCCAGTAGGCTCAGGAATTTGCACATCAGTTGACTGACGGTTGAGAGGCTGGACCAAAGAGCCAGATCTCAACCCCCGCAAGCACAATTAGGTGAGTACACACACTACATGGGTATACATGTATACATGGGTATACATGTATACATGGGTATTTAACACTTTTATGGGCGGTTGGAGGCTGAGTGGACAGCATTCAGAACTCGTAATCCTAGGGACCGGGGTTCCATCCCCGGCGATAGCGGAAAGCAAATCGACAGAGTTTATTTCACCCTGATGCCCCTGTTACCTAGCAGTAAATAGGTACTTGAGATTTAGACACCTGTTACGGCCTGCTTCCTGGGTGTGTGTGTGAGAAAAAAATAAATTATCGTTCATTGACAGTTGAGAGATGGGCCGAAAGAGCAGAGCTCAACCCCCTGCAAGCACAACTAGGTGAATACAATCATTAGTCATGGTCAAAGATTGTGGGTTGTGAAGCTCCAGTGTTTTCTATTAAGTTGGAAAAGTTAAACATTCTACAAGCAGTGAAAAAACTGTATATGAGTGAATGAATATCTGGTAAACTGACAGAAACCATTAGAAAGTGAAGAGAGAAAGCTGAAATAGTGTATTTGTAAATAGGTGTTGTACCACATTGTGGTGTAGACCCGTGGTATGACGTTTTGACCTCACACCGATCCCCCTGACCTCATCTGACCCTACACCACACCTGGGAGAAGATGCCAGGTAACGATCACTTGTGCCTACAGACCGAGGTAATTGGGATCCCTGTTGATAAGGTAGTATATTGCTATGACACAATCAGGAAGGGCGAACAGGTCAAGCAGCATCAGGGAAGAGGAGGATAAGTGTTATAAAGTGATAGGGAATTGTGTTGAGAGGAGGATCGATTAGATTGAGGATTTGATCCTGGAAAAGAATAGAAATATTTCACCAAATACAGGGTGAGATTGAGAGACAAAAACAAGTGTTCAAAAGCTATTCAAGGGCAAATCAAGGAAGAGCTGGCCAAAGAGTTGGGCGCAGGAAGCATGAATACGGATGGGGAAATTGGATTATTCGGGGATGGATTAGTGAGTATGGGTGGGGGTAGGCCAACAATGGGTACAAGACAGAGAGGGGTAGGCCAAAAATGGGTACAAGACAGAGAGGGGTAGGCCAAAAATGGGTACAAGACAGAGAGGGGTAGGCCAAAAACGGGTACAAGACAGAGAGGGGTAGGCCAAAAATGGGTACAAGACAGAGAGGGGTAGGCCAAAAATGGGTACAAGACAGAGAGGGGTAGGCCAAAAATGGGTACAAGACAGAGAGGGGTAGGCCAAAAATGGGTACAAGACAGAGAGGGGTAGGCCAAAAATGGGTACAAGACAGAGAGGGGTAGGCCAAAAATGGGTACAAGACAGAGAGGGGTAGGCCAAAAATGGGTACAAGACAGAGAGGGGTAGGCTATGGCATTTGGAGGAGTAACTTCAAATATTTGCTTATGTATGGAAGCATGCAGGATATCCAACTAGAACCAAGCAGGGAAATGATACGGACTCAGTAAGAGCTGCGACACTGTGGGTGTAAGAACCAGCATGAAAGTGGATCGTAGAGGATCTTGGATCAAGAGGATCACTTGTCATTAATGGATTATGTGAAGCAAAGGCATCATCAAAACATAGAGGAATACAGATTGAAGAGTTTGAACAATGCGAAATATTGAGGTGCATTAATGCTGAGGTTGCATGAACGAGATTGAACTCAGCCACAGAATTGGGACTTATAATGGCAACAAAAGCAGGCCTGTTTTGGTCCAGTTTTCTAATGAAGAGGCGGGCCACAACATATTAAAGCATAAACATTTACTAAGGGGCAGCAAAGGCTATTATAATGTATTTATAGACAGATTCATTACCAAAGACGAACAACAAGAACTGAAGGTGGGAAAACTGATTCACAGTGTCACCTTCACCCCCCTCCCCCAAATCAGCCCTCACATCATTCCCAACCCCTTCTACCCCCAACAACTCCCTTGCTCCCTCCACCCCCTCTGCAACCAAACCCATCTGCCCCATCCTACCCTCCAATTCCCCTCTCTTCCCCTCCATCCCCAACCCCCCCCCACCACCCCTCACCTTCCTTTTGCACCTCATGTTCAGTATGACCCTCTCACCTTGCGACCCCCCCAGCGTCTCACCCCACTAGCCTCTCCACTGCCCTCAAATACCCTTTCTTTTGCCTCACTCTCATCCTGAGCCCCCCCCCCATCTCTCACTTACTCCTTTCTACCCCAAACCCTATACCTGTCCCTTCTTCTCCCCTGCCCCTAGCACACCTTCTTACTGATACCTCACTCTACCACTCAGCAGCCCCCTTATGCCTCTCAGACCCTCCCTTCCTCTCAGACTCCTCTCCGCCTCTCAGACCCACTATGCCTTTTCGATCCCCCCCCCTCTTTAGCTTCCCAGGGCTCCATTCGCCCTCCAGACATCCCCTAGACACCCCCAGAGAATGGATGAACTCTGGTAACAGAGTTTCCAAGAAGAGTCTCATGGTTTGGTACACCAATGCTGATGGGGTATCCAATAAAGCAGAGGAAGTAAAAGAAAGTGTTAATGAAGTAGATACTGGCATAATTACAATAGTGGAAACTAAAATAAATTATATGATCTCCGATGCAATCTTTCGTGAAGGATACCAAGTGATAAGGAAAGAATGGACACAGATACAGGGAGAGGAAGTGGCACTCCTCATAAAGCTGAAATAAAAATCAGAGGAACTAGAGAATCAGGGGACTAATGGAAACACAATCTCCCTACTTGGAACTCTGACAGCAGGTGGGAAGAGGTCTGTGATCTCTCTTATCTACAATCCCCAACAAACAGTATATGGCCCAGACAGGAACATGATGATAACAATTAGACATATATAGACGAACTGCAGAGTGCAGCAACAACAGCTCACAGAATGAGAGCAAAACTGTTGGTCATGGGTTATCTCAATCACAGAGAGATCGATTGGAAATTAAGAAATCCCCATGGTGGGGAAGAAACATAGGGATCAAAATTAGTGGAAGTTATAGGCAAGAATTTCCTAACACAACATGTGAAGGAAGGCACAAGGAAAATAAGAAGGATATAACGAGCTTATTAGCCCTGATTTTCAACCAGAATGAGGACAATACCGCGAATATGGAACATGAAATACCATAAGGAGCAAGATACCACTATGTCCTAGTGTTTGACTATACGATCGAGCTTTAAATTGTGACCTCGGAACAAAAGATCTGGAAAAGGAGAGTTGACTACAGAAAAGGTGATTACAGGAGGATAAGAGAATATCTAAGAGAAGTACAGTAGGAAGAAGAACTTAGAGGAAAACAGTGCAACATATGATGCACCTGGTAAAGTGGAAATGCAAGAAGGCCGGAGAGAACTTTATTTCAACACTAAAGGAAAAAGGTAGGAAGGAATATAATAACCCATGTTTTAATAGACTGCCAGGACGCAAAAATGAAGAATTAGGTGGGAGTGGAGAAAGAACAAAGGACACAGGACAATAAGATTAGATGCAATAGAGCTAGAAATGAATACAATCATATAAGAAGAGTATCGGAAATGAATTATGAGAATGATATTGAAATCAGAGCGAAAAAGCAATAATCATATAAGAAGGAAAATGTCGGTGAACGACCAAATGACAAGAGTATGGAAAACAGAAAGGGTATACTAAGAAAGCGACAAAAAAATCTGCGAGGTTCTGAATGCCAGTTTCCATGGAGTGTTGACAACCGAGCCTCTCACCCTAGATGAGAGATTAGCATATACAAAAGTAACAGCAGAGGAGGTAATGAGAAAGCTAACAACACTGATTGAAACTAAAGCAGTTGGACCAGACAATGTATCACCGTGGATACTAAAAGAGGCA
The DNA here is from genome assembly GCF_040958095.1 of Procambarus clarkii. Taxonomy (NCBI): domain Eukaryota; kingdom Metazoa; phylum Arthropoda; class Malacostraca; order Decapoda; family Cambaridae; genus Procambarus; species Procambarus clarkii. The sequence continues at coordinate 4,082,831 of NC_091203.1, forward strand.
GCGCAGGCCCTCAGCGTGCCACTAGCAAGGAACTATAATGAGTCACCTACGAAGGGAGTCTAGTAAAAAAATTCAAGAAAGGAGATAGGAAGGAGGCACTTAACTACAGACTAGTACCACTGACAAGCATCCCTTGTTAAGTACTTGAAAGAAAAATCAGGTTAAAATTGGTTACACACTTGAAGAAAATTTTGTATATAAACAAACATCAACATGGGTTCAGAGCAGGGAATTCATGCCTAACAAACCTTCTGGAATTAAATGATAAAGCAAGAAGAAAAAGGCACGATAAGGAAGGATGGGCAGACTGCATATTTCTGGACTACCAAAAAGCCTTTGATACAGTATCAACAGGAGACTACTATGCAAACTTGAGAGGCAGGCGGAAGCAAGCAGAAAAGCCCCAGCTTGGGTAAGGAATTGCTTAACAGGCAAAAGCCAGAGAGTAACAGACAGGGGCGATAAGTCAGACCGGTGAACCGTAACGAGTGGAGTATCTCAAGGATCAAGAACCGTAACGGGTGGAGTATCTCAAAGATGAAGAATACCTGTTTTATTTTTAATATTCGTAAAGACATGTCTACAGTAGTCGAGTACTATATGTCGATGATTGTGGATGATGCGAAATTAATAAAACTACAGTCCTCATCTTTATGACAGATGAGGATTGTAGGATGCTCCAAGAGGATTTGAACAAGCTGCAGAGAGGGTCAGATAAATAGCTACTGGAGTTCAACGTTCAACACGAGCAAGTGTAAAGTTCTGGAAATGGAACTAGGTGGTAGGAGACCAAAGGGTCAGTACACAAAAGAGGGAAACTGCCTGCCTGTGACGATTTGAAAAAGGACCTGGGGGTGGACGTAACGCCAAATCTAACTCCTGAGACACATATAATAATTATTAATAATTCACTGTGTTGGGGGACGTATTGAGTGTATTCATACACTTTACGCCAGAGTGTATTCATACACTTTACGCTTTTATCGAGGTCCCCCCCCCCCAAGGTCGAATTGCTGACCCCGTCCAGACTGCAACCCCACAACAAGCTGACTAACTCTTGAGAACCTACTCACTGCTAGGTGAACAGACGCATTAAGTGAAAAGAAATGAGACCAACCATTTTTGTCCAGACCTGGATTCAAACCTGGAATTCTTGACTGTATGAGAACGAACCCGTCTGTACTACCGGAAGCCTTCATAAACCGAATAACAGCAACAAAGAACTCTAAATTAGCAAAAGTTAGAACGTTATTCAGGAACCTAAGTAAGGAGGCATTCTGAGTGCTCTACACTGCCTACATGAGACCAGTCTTAGAGTATGCAGCCCCATCATGAAGCCCCCCACCTAAAGAAACATATTAGGATACTGGAAAAAGTTCAGAAAATTGCGACCAGGCTCATCTCGGAGTTGTATGGGATGGGATATGAAGAGCGACTGAAGGAACTGAACCTGCCGACGTTAGAAAAAGGGATGGGGAGAGAGATATGATAGTAGCATACAAAGAACTTTTGGGGATTGACAGAGTGGAAATAGACGAAATGTTCACACGAAATAACCACAGAACAAGGGGAATGGGTGGAAGCTGGAAACTCAGATGAGTCATACAGATGTTAGAAAGTTTCTTTTTAGTGTGAGAGAAGTGGGGAAGTGGAATTAATTAAAAGAGCACATTGTGGATGTAAACACTATTCATAGTTTTAAAACTACGTATGACAAAGAAGCAGGACAGGAGTCATTGTCTTAAACAACCAGCGTCTAGAAAGGCGTGATCTAAGAGAGAACGCTCGATCCTGCAGGCACAAATAGGTGAGCACATATAGGGGAATACACACACACACATACACACACACACACACACACACACACACACACACACACACACACACACACACACACACACACACACACACACACACACACACACACACACACACACACACACACACACACACACACACACACACACACACACACAATCGTCTACCAGTTGGTATACAGAATTATATGAACATGTTTGTTGATGATGCTAAGATTATAGGAAGGATAAGAAACTTAGATGATTGTCATGCCCGTCAAGATGACCTGGACAAAATAAGTATATGGAGCACCACTTGGCAAATGGAATTTAATGTTAATAAATGCCATGTTATGGAATGTGGAATAGGAGAACATAGACCTCACACAACCTACATATTATGTGAGAAATCTTTAAAGAATTCTGATAAAAAAAGAGATCTAGGGGTGGTTCTAGATAGAAAACTATCACCTGAGGACCACATAAAGAAAATTATGCGAGGAGCCAATGCCACGCTTTCTAACTTCAGAATTGCTTTTAAATACATGGATGGCGATATACTAAAGAAATTGTTCACGACTTTTGTTAGGCCAAAGCTAGAATATGCAGCGGTTGTGTGATGCCCGTATCATAAGAAGCACATCAACAAACTGGAAAAGGTACAAAGACATGCTACTAAGTGGCTCCCAGAACTGAAGGGCAAGAGCTAAGAAGAGAGGTTAGAGGCATTAAATATGCTAAAACTAGAAGACAAAAGAAAAAGAGGTGATATGATCACTACATACAAAATAGTAACAGGAATTGATAAAATCGATAGGGAAGACTTCCTGAAACCTGGAACTTTAAGAACTAGAGGTCATAGATTTAAACTAGCCAAACACAGATGCCGAAGAAATATAAGAAAATTCACTTTCGCAAACAGAGTGGTAGACGGTTGGAACAAATTAGGTGAGAAGGTGGTGGAGGCCAAGACCGTCAGTAGTTTCAAAGCGTTACATGACAAAGAGTGCTGGGAAGACGGGACACCACGAGCGTAGCTCTCATCATGTAATTACACTTAGGTAATTACACTTAGGTAATTACACACACACACACACATTGGATATTGGAACTCCATTGGATAAAGGAGTACCGAAGTAACAGTAGACAACGAATCACTGTGAGGGGTGAGGTCTCAGATTAGCGAGACGTTACGAGTGGAGTCCCGCAGAGGTCAGTCCTTGTACCTAAACTGTTTCTCATATATGTAAATAATCTCTCAGAGGGTATAGACTCGTTTCTCGCAATGTTCGCTGATGATGCAAAAATTATGAGGAGGACTAAAACTGAGGATGTTATTAGGAGGCTATAAGATGACCTAGACAGACTGAATGAATGGCCTAACAAATGGCTGCTAAAGTTCAACCCAAGTAAATGCAAAGTAATGAAACTAGGCGGTGGAAACTGGAAACCCAGACATAGGATACAGAATAGGAGATGAAGTACTTCATGAAACGGACAGAGAGAAAGATCTAGGAGTTGATATCACACTAAACCTGTCTCCTGAAGTCCACATAAAAAAGAATTATGTCTCCGGCATATGCGAGGCTGGCTAACATCAGAACAGCGTTCAGGAACCTGTGTAAGGAATCATTCGGAACATTGTATACCACATATGTAAGGCTAATCCTGGAGTATGCGGCCTCAGGATGGAGCACGTGCCTTGTCAAGCACAAGACGAAGCTGGAAAAAAGTTCAGAGGTATGAAAGTAGACTAGTCCCAGAGCTAAGAGGTATGAGTTACAAGGAAAGGCTGCGGGAAATGCACCTAACGACACTGGAAGACAGAAGAGTAAGGGGAGACATGATCACTACCTACAAAATCCTCAAGGGAATCGACCGGGTAGACAAGGATATCCTATTCAACACTGTTGGTACGCGAACAGGAGGAGACAGGTGGAAACTGAGTTCCCACATGAACCACAGGGACGTTAGAAAGAAATTTTTCAGTGTCAGAGTAGTTAACAGGTGGAATGCATTAGGCAGTGATGTGGTGGAAGCTGACTCCATTCACAGTTTCAAATGTAGATATGATAGAGCCCAGTAGGCTCAGGAAACTGTACACCAGTTGATTGACAGTTGAGAGGCGGGACCAAAGAGCCAAAGCTCAACCCCGCAAGCATAAATAGGTGAATACAAATAGGTGAGAACACACACAGAACTTTGTATACCACATATGTCAGACCAATCCTGGAGTATGCGGCTCCAGCATGGAGTCCATATCTAGTCAAGCATAAGACTAAACTGGAAAAGGTTCAAAGGTTTGCCACCAGACTAGTACCCGAAATGAGGGGTTTGAGCTACGAGGCGAGACTAGGGGAATTAAGCCTCATGTCACTGGGAGACAGAAGAGTAAGAGGGGACAAGATCACCACATGCAAGATTCTCAGAGGAATTGATTGGGTAAAAAAAGACAGACTGTTTAACACAAGGGGCATGCTCACTGGGTTTACACCCAAATGAGCCATACAGACGTCAGAAAGAATTTTTTCAGTGTCAGAGTAGTAGACAAATGTCATGCACATGGAAATGATGTTGTGGAGGCAGACTCCATACACAGTTTCAAGTGTAGATATGATAGAGCCCAATAGGCTCAGGAACCTGTACATTAGTTGATTGACTGTTGAGAGGCAGGACCAAAGAGCCAGAGCTCAATCCCCGCAAGCACAACTAGGTAAGTACAAACACACAGAGGGGGACTGATGGCTGAGTGGACAGCACGCTACACATGTAATCCTGTGGTCCGAGGACCGATTCCAGCCGCCGGCGAGAAACAATTTGGCAGAGTTTCTTTCACCCTGATGCCCCTGTTATCTAACATTAAGTAGGTACCTGGGAGTTAGACAGCTATTACGGGCTTCATCCTGTGTGTGTGTGTGTGTGTGTGTGTGTGTGTGTGTGTGTGTGTGTGTGTGTGTGTGTGTGTGTGTGTGTGTGTGTGAGAAAAAATATAGTTAGTAGTTAGCAACAGTTGATTGACTGACAGTTGAGAGGCGCCGAAAGAGCAGAACTCAATCTCCGCAAGCACAACTAGATGAATACAACTAAGTGAATACACACACACACACACACACACACACACACACACACACACACACACACACACACACACACACACACACACACACACACACACACACACACACACACACACATTGGGGGGCCTCGTAGCCTGGTGGATAGAGCACAGGACTCGTAATTCTGTGGTGCGGGTTCGATTCCCGCACGAGGTAGAAACAAATGGGCAAAAGTTTCTTTCCCCCTTAATGCCCCTGTTACCTAGCAGTAAATAGATACCTGGGAGTTAGTCAGCTGTCACGGGCTGCTTCCTGGGGTGTGTGTGTGTGTGTTGTGGAAAAAAAAAATAGTTAGTAAACAGTTGATTGACAGTTTAGAGGCGGGCCGAAAGAGCAAAGCTCAACCTCCGCAAACACAACTAGGTGATTACACACACACACACACACACCTGGACTGACAGGTGTGTCTATCAGGTGTGCCTGTCAGGCAACAGTGGCTGACAGGTGTGCCTGACAGGTGGGCCTGACAGCTGAGTGGACAGCACTTCAGATTTTTAGTCCTGAGGTTCCGGGTTCGATCCCCGGTGGAGGCAGAAACAAATTGGCAGCTTCTTTCACCCAGAGGCCCCTTTTACCTAGCAGCAAATAGGAACCTGGGAGTTAGACAACTGATACGGGCTGCGTTCTATGTACTCACCTAGTTGTGTTTGCGGGGGTTGAGCTCTGGCTCTTTGGTCCCGCCTCTCAACCGTCAATCAACTGATGTTCAGATTTCTGAGCCTACTGGGCTCTGTCATATCTACATTTGAAACTGTGTATGGAGTCAGCCTCCACCACATCACTTCCTAGTGCATTCCATTTACTAACTACTCTGACACTGAAAAAGTTCTTTCTAATGTCTCTGTGGCTCATTTCGGTACTCAGCTTCCACCTGTGTCCCCTTGTGCGTGTGCCACCCGTTTTAAATAATCCATCCTTGTCCACCCTGTCAATTCCCCTGAGAATTTTGTATGTGGTGATCACATCTCCCCTAGCTCTTCTGTCTTCCAGCGACGTGAGGTGCAGTTCACGTAGTCTGTCCTCATAACTCATGCCTCTTAGTTCTGGGAGTAACCTAGTGGTATACCTCTGAACTTTTTCCAGCTTCGTCTTGTGCTTGACTAGGTACGGACTGCATGCTGGGGCTGCATACTCCAGGATTGGTCTTACATATGTGGTATACAAGGTTCTGAAGGATTCCTTACACAGGTTTCTGAAAGCAGTTCTGATGTTAGCCAGCCTCGCATAGGCCGCTGATGTTATTCTTTTGATGTGGGCTTCAAGAGACAGGTTTGGTGTGATATCAACTCCCAGATCTTTCTCTCTGTCCGTTTCGTGGAGGACTTCATCTCCCATTCGGTATCCTGTGACTGGCCTCCTAGTTCCTCCTCCTAGTTTCATTACCTTACATTTACTTGGGTTGAACTTTAGTAGCCATTTGTCGGACCATTCCTTCAGTTTGTCTAGGTCATCTTGTAACCTCATACTATCCTCCTCTGTCCTGATCCTCCTCATAATTTTCGCATCATCAGCAAACATCGAGAGGAACGAGTCAATTCCCTCTGGAAGATCATTTACGATTGATCGATGACTCGATCGATCGATCACGTTACGATCGATCGATCGATTACGATCGATTGATAACTGCAGATTTACCATTTACGATTTATGTGTGTGTGTGTGTGTGTGTGTGTGTGTGTGTGTGTGTGTGTGGTGTGTGTGTGTGTGTGTGTGTGTGTGTGTGTGTGTGTGTGTGTGTGTGTGTGTGTGTGTGTGTGTGTGTACTCACCTAGTTTGTTTGCGGGGGTTGAGCTCTGGCTCTTTGGTCCCGCCTCTCAACCGTCAATCAACAGGTGTACAGAATCCTGAGCCTATTGGGCTCTATCATATCTACACCTGAAACCGTGTATGGAGTCAGCTTCCACCACATCACTTTCTAATGCATTCCATTTGTCAACTACTCTGACACTAAAAAAATTCTTTCTAATATCTCTGTGGCTCATTTAGGCACTCAGTTTCCACCTGTGTCTCCTTATGCGTGCGCCCCTTGTGTTAAATAGCCTGTCTTTATCTACCCTATCAATTCCCTTCAGAATCTTGAATGTGGTGATCATGTCCCCCCTAACTCTGTGTTTACTAGTTGTGTTTACTAGTTGTGTTTTTGCGGAGGTTGAGCTTTGCTCTTTCGGCCCGCCTCTCAACTGTCAATCAACTCTTTACTAACTACTATTTTTTTTCTTTTTTTTTCCCCCTCACCACACACACACACACACACACACACCCCAGGAAGCAGCCCGTGACAGCTGACTAACTCCCAGGTACCTATTTACTGCTAGGTAACAGGGGCACTTAGGGTGAAAGAAACTTTGCCCATTTGTTTCTGCCTCGTGCGGGAATCGAACCTGCGCCACAGAATTACGAGTCCTGCGCGCTATCCACCAGGCTACGAGGCCCCACACACACACGTCTGTGTGTGCGTGTGTGTGTGTGTGTGTGTGTGTGTGTGTGTGTGTGTGTGTGTGTGTGTGTGTTTGTGTGTGTGTGTGTGTGTGTGTGTGTGTGTGTGTGTGTGTGTGTGTGTGTGTGTGTGTGTGTGTGTGTGTATACACCTAGTATTCACCTAGTTGTGTTTACGGGGGTTGAGCTTTGCTCTTTCGGCCCGCCTCTCAACTGTCAATCAACTGTTTACTAACTACTTTTTTTTCCACATAACACACACACACACACCCCAGGAAGCAGCCCGTGACAGCTGACTAACTCCCAGATACCTATTTGATGCTAGATAACAGGGTCATTGTGGGTGAAAGAAACTTTGCCCATTTGTTTCTGCCTGGTGCGGGAATCGAACCCGTGCCACAGAATTACGAGTCCTGCGCATTATCCACCAGGCTACCAGGCCCCTTAGGTGTGTGTGTGTGTGTGTGTGTGTGTGTGTGTGTGTGTGTGTGTGTGTGTGTGTGTGTGTGTGTGTGTGTGTGTGTGTGTGTGTGTGAATAAAAAAATGATTGATTGACAGTTGAGAAGCGGGCCGAAAGAGCCACAGCTCCCCCCCCCCCCCCCTTCCCCTCACAAGTACAACTAGGTGAATACACACACACACACACACACACACACACACACACACACACACACACACACACACACAGATACACACACACACACACACACACACACACACACACACATACATACACACACACACACACACACACACACACACACACACACACATACACACACACATAGCAAAGAACAGAAGATCCTAACAGAAATATGAGGACACAAATACACCATGTATATATGATCTGCAATGGGTAGCCCAAAAGCACCTAGGAGAGTAAAAATGCTAATCATAGGCGACCTAAATCACAGAGACATAGATTGGGAATCGAGACACTCTATATTTGGGAAGAAACGCAAGGAATAAAATTAGTGGAAGTTTTGCAAAGGAACTACATAGTACAGCTTGTAAATGATGACAAGAGAAAAGAGGAGGGGGGGCAGGAGATTCAACTAATCTACTAGATCTCATCTTCGCTCAAAATGAAGAAGATACTGAAAACATAGAGCCAACATTATGCACTTGTCTTTGAATATATGGTCGAACATAAGCTAAAGGTGCATGAGAAAGGAGAATAGACTGTAGAGAAGGAACTACATAATAGTAAGAGATTTCCTTAGAAACGTTCAACGGGAGGCAGAACTTAGGGGGAAAATAGTCCAGGGTATTAAAATTAAAATGAGGATGCAGTGGAAAAAATACAAAGGACAGAAGAAAACCGGTGTAGAAGAAAAAGATGTAACAGCTATGAACAAATTCATAAACATAAGAAGAGAATCAAAAAAACTTTTAAAATTACAAAACATCCAAATCAAAGAAACAACAGAAGTCACTACATAGTTATGCTAGAAGAAAAATTACAGCAAAGGATCAATTGAATAGATTATTCAAGAGGGGAGGAGAACATACAGAAAATAACAAGGAAATTCGCAAAGAGCTAAATTCTAGTTTCTGTAGTGTGCTTATGACTGAGCTGGAACACCTCCTGGTGCTAGGAGAGGAGGTAACCTCAGAAGAAAGACTGACAAATATTGAAATAACAGCAGGTTTCCATTGAATTGTCCTCTTTGTTTATTGTGAAAGCTATATTTTCTATACACTATTTTCCTTTGTCTTAAATTTCTGATCTCTGTGTGACTGTGATGGCTGATTTTTTTATTTTCCATCGACCTAACCCAACATTACAGTTGTAGTTAATTTGTTTTGTTTTGATAGATAATAACCTCTTCCATTACTTTTCATTAGTAGTTATATGTATTTAAGTGAATTTACACATAAGCAAATATATTGGGCTGGGCCTCTAGGTAAGAGTGGTGCCTGCCCGGGTCTGGTCCGAGGCCGGAACGGGGCCTGCACCCGGTCCGGCCTCGGACCAGACCCAGGAAGGTCGAGCTATGTACCGGGGCAGGCCGTAGTAGCCCCGAGTTATTGGTCTACTTAAATCCATGTAAAACGAGAAAATGGACAATTCATGGGTGAAGTCTACATTCACTTAAATGAGTGAGCGACATGTTCTTTGCATTTATAAAATGCTTAGAGTGAAAGAAACGCTTAAGTTGAGAGGTTAGGTCAAAGGGAATAAAGGTTCACTCCACTACCAAGTCACTACCCCTCCCCCCCCCCCCTGCTTTTTCGAAGGGTATCATATCACACAAACTTTGATTTAAACTGACTGTTGAAACATCAGTATGGTCTTGTGAGAGAAAAACAAATATAGGCAGATGACTAATTATTTAACGATATTGAATTTATATATAGTGAATACTTCCAAAATGATATGTTAGGTAAGGGTAGAGTAGATTAAAACGACCAAGCTACTAGTTTTCACTAGTAAAATAACACACATGCAATAAGTAGTGACAGGATAAGTAAGGGTTTATCATTTAGCTATTACTTGATATAGTAATTGTTAGACTTGAAACATATTAACCGCATCTCAAATCTACACCCAGGGTAAGAAAGTGAGGAAATATAAAGAATGACTTGCTAGTTTATGTATTTTGCTACAAGCTAAGAGAGTAAGGAGAGGACTAAGCATGTTTATCACGATCGAAACCTTACTTTGTTGCATAGGAAAGTTGTCTTAGTGACTATGAAATTATTACAAAAACAAAGTATGGTTACGAGAATAGCATAAGTGAGAATGTAGGATCTTTAAAACAAAAAATTCTTTATAAGGATTTGTTGTGGGGGTTAGGTAACCCCACATAGGTTCGTTGAAAATGAAATGATCAACACATTGAATTAACAAAGTGAGAATGAAACACACTAAATTAACTAACAAGAACTTTAAAGAATTGAATATAGCGAGTAGACAACCATTAAGTATAGTGATTAAACTATACTATTACAAAATGGTGTGGAAAACATAAATGGTTGAACTAGTCAGATTTACAGTGGAAAAGTAACTTTTTACTAAAAAAAATCTGGCACAATGTGATATGAAAGAAATTGGTAGGATGAGTGAAATTCGTTGAGAGTACAGCTAATATGCGCTCCTGTTAAAATGTATAAGGGAAATGTATGGTTATTCAGAAGTTTGGAAAAGTTCCTTTGTTGATAATGAGAAATATGGAGAAAATAAAGAAACAGCAAAAACAAGTTTTTTGAGGAAAGAGACGGCTAAACTGCATAACTGAGTGTCAAACTGTAGAAGTAAAACTCATTAGGACAGGTTATGGACGGTATGTATTGTCTTAACGCATGTGAAGTGCTGGGGAGATTTTCTGTGGAAAATATTTGTAAGGATAAACCTTCAGAAGCAGTAAATTTTATATTGTTCTCTACCTAGACCTCAAAGGAGCTTCCGATAGCATTCCTCATATGTGCCTCTTGGCAAAGCTTGTATGTTTAGGCGTACAGGGAAGATTACTTCTATGGTTCCAGTCCTATCTCCCGATCAGGACCTCAAAAGTCTATATACTAGGCGAGTTTTCCGATGTCATTCCAATATAAACGGGTGTCCCACAAGGCTCCTTACTAAGCCAACCCTTTTTGCATCATTCTTAGCAGATTTGCCAAACACCCATCCTGTTCACCTCTCGGCATACGCCGACGACTTAACATTGTATTATTCAGACAATGCCCTACCTACTACAGTCTCAATAATGCAAACAGCACTTGACCACCTCATAAATTGGACACAACAATGGGGCCTTCAAGTTAGTACTACCAAAACCTGTTATCAGATTTTCACTAAAAAAAGATTTGTTCATCTACCCCACCCTCACAATACACAACACTCCCATCCTACACGTACGAGAGCATAAATACCTTGGCATGCGCTTAGACTCACCTATACTTACCTGGAAAGCACACATTCAACACCTTAAACAGACGACACAACCCCGACTCGCCATACTGAAAGCCTTCACTGGCACCACCTGGGGAACACACCATAAAATCTTGCTCCGTTTCTATACAACCTACATTCGCAGCCAACTAGACTATTGTTGCCAAGCATATGCGTCGGCTGCGCCTACTAACCTACAGAGCCTAGAAGTCATTCAAAACAATGTCATGCGACTTATATGTGGCACAATGCGTTCCACTCCTATCCTCGGACTTTACGGGGAAACAGGCCTCACAAGCTTAGCCACCAGACGAGACATAATGTGTGCCAACTATCTATCACTTTGTACCACTGCTCACCAGACACACCCATACAGAATGAAAATTAACCCAGCAGCTAACCCACATAACTTCCCAACCAATCACTCGCAACTTTTCCTCACACGCCTACAAATAACCTCAATATAGACCTCTCTCTACTCCAAATCTCTGAAACCCAACTTACTGTCCCCCCTATTCCACCTTGACTTTATTTTTCAATCCCCTCATCCTCTCCTCATAGATCAATACAACTCGGAGACAACATTCCAAAGTCTGCACCAAACTCAGCCATAGCCTCAGTCTTTGCCTCAACAATGAAAAATTGCTCCCCAAATACCACAGTGATTTATACAGATGGATCCCGCATCATGAACAACGTACCCTCGGTCACTAGAGCTGTATGGACATCGGAATACCATCTCAAGCAGGAATGGCGGTTACCAAACCAACTATCTATTTTCACAGTTGAATTATATGCCTTATATCAATCTCTCCAAATAATCACAACATTACTAGTTGGGATATATACCATCTGTAGTGACTTCAAGAGTGCGATTCAAGCAATTAGGTAATCATCAACAACACACAAAGAGTTTGTTTACCCATGCCTTCAACCTCTTCATAAACTTCGATTGAACGGTTATGACACCTCTATCCAATGGGTCCCAGCGCATTGTGGTATTCTCCATAATGAACTTGTAGATCAACTAGCCAAAGCGATGCACAACACGCCTTACATTACCCATCTTCCAATTCCTCATGTTGAACATAAAGGAGTCTTCAAAAATACCATCACCCAACATTTTGCAACGAAATGGAAAACATCATGCTCATCTTTGTATTATGGGTTCATTAAAAAGAAATGGGAAACTTGGAAACATGTCAGATATAAAAGCAGAGAAATTGATGTAACGATGGCCAGATTAAGGCTGGGACACACCAAATTAGCAGCACACAGCTCTAAGTACAGAACAGACATCAACGAACTCTGCATCCCCTGTCAGGTGCCTGAAACATTCGAACACTATCACTTTCACTGCTTCCGATATCATAGTGCCAGAGTAAATTTCTAATAAGTATTTATCGTGCTTTAAATACCTTTTACGATCGAGCATATATTAGGAGGAGGTGACCACTCGTTACAGGAAAAATACTAAATAGTGGGAGCACTGGCTAAATATCTCCAGTCGACCAACAAATTGGGTCACATCTGACCCGTGCCACATTTATACCTGGCGCCAGAACAACTAAACATAGAAAACATATGCCTCGTCGAAACACCATGGATCAGCTGACGCCATAAACACAGCATACTGCCCTATTGTGCGGCCAGTCTCCCTCTAACATCCACCTCTGTTTTAGTCGTCGCTCCTCTATCTACAGCACAACGCAACAAGCACTTTTGAGACTCTTATCATCCTCAACATAAACGCGTCTCCCAACATCTGTACTGGTGCAGTCATCGGGAGGACAAACCCTTCATGTGAACTGCACCTACTATCAAAAAAGAAGGATAAACCTGATGATGATGCAAATTTTTGCTCTCAAATGATAATTTAACCAAGAATGGGAAACAGTGTCACCTTCAGGGGCAAGATTAAAATTGTGAGTCATTAGTAAACTGTGTGAAAATATGTAAAGCTAAACTGAGTAAAGTGGAGAAAGATTAGTTAATTTTTGTTTAACTAATTTGATTAGATGTGATGTGAAAATTGTGTTTTGTGAATTGAGATTCAGAGTTGAGCAGAGTAAAGTTGTGAGATATAAAAGAAGACTAGATTATATTATGTTGGATGGGTGAGTTGAGATGACTATGTGTAAGAGTATGAAATGGGTAAATTGTGTGTTTGAAATTGAAAAAAAGGGAAGTACATACATACCTTAGTGGCATCTAGCGGCGGATTTTTTTACTGTCTATCTAGAGCATGTGATATGAACGAAGCAGAAACTGTGAAATGAAAGTAATTGTGTGACGCAATGGCAATTGTTATTCAGTGATAGTTAGAGATTAGATGAGAAATTACAAATGAAGCCTAAGAAAGATTGTGTGGGTAGGTTGTGCTGTGAAAGTTGTACTTTGTGTATTAATATTCAGAAATGAATAGAGAAAAGTTGTAAAATATGAAAGAAATACTAGGTTAGGTTATGTGGGATGGGTGAGTAGTGATACGCATGTATGAGAGTGAAAAATGGGTATATTGTGTGTTTGTAATTGTGAAATGAGCGAGCGCATTTATACAATTGCTATATCTAGTTTTTTCTCTCTTTTATTTATAAAACACATAAATACGATATAAAAACAGCTACCAAAGCACCATTACACAGTGAGTTAGATAGCACACACATGACTCATAATAAAATTGAAACAACCAACACAAAACAGGTGATTAAACAACCCGTCCCTCAGCACAGAAGGAAAATTACAGTACTGGCGAATAAAGGCGTTCGATGGGGAACATAAATGAACACAACACAAGGGGAAAGCATATATCCATCCACTTAACCATGTACAAAACCCATAAAACACTTGAAAACATTAGTAGCATTTTACCCAATGAAAACATTTCCCAAAACGACCCACAAAACAACACGCAAAAGGCATACAGAACAAAAGGCCGGACACATAATACAAAAACAAAGACTAATTACAAAAAACGCATAAACAGAAAGAAAAGCAATATACAAAAATGACAATAATAAATTAACAATGTAATACAGCGTAGACGAATACAAGGCAAATTATTCAGTTTTAAAGCACACAGTTCAGTTACAACACGTAAGAGCCAATATATATATATATATATATATATTAGTATATTTTGGTAGCAGTCTTTCCTGTAGACATATTTTATTAAATATGACCGAAAAAGTAAGATTAATAATTCTAACACGAATTTTCTCAATCTTTCGTACATTATGCTTCACTGTTGGAGGTAAATCAAAAATCACTTCTCCAAAATTCATTTTTATTTCTAGTCTGACGCGACACGGGCGCGTTTCGTAAAACTTATTACATTTTCAAAGACTTCACAAATACACAACTGATTAGAACTTGCGTTTCCCTGATTTTATATCTACATTTGAGTGAGGTGGGAAGGGTGATGTGGCATTACATTTGAGTGAGGTGGGAAGGATGATGTGGCATTAGAGGATATTAATAGGGTATTAAAAGTATCAACACAAGACAGAACACGAAACAATGGATATTGAATAGAAGTGTTTGTAGAAAGCCTATTGGTCCATATTTCTTGATGCTTCTATATTGGAGCGGAGTCTTGAGGTGGGTAGAATATAGTTGTGCAATAATTGGCTGTTGATTGCTGGTGTTGACTTCTTGATGTGTAGTGCCTCGCAAACGTCAAGCCGCCTGCTATCGCTGTATCTATCGATGATTTCTGTGTTGTTTACTAGGATTTCTCTGGCGATGGTTTGGTTATGGGAAGAGATTATATGTTCCTTAATGGAGCCCTGTTGTTTATGCATCGTTAAACGCCTAGAAAGAGATGTTGTTGTCTTGCCTATATACTGGGTTTTTTGGAGCTTACAGTCCCCAAGTGGGCATTTGAAGGCATAGACGACGTTAGTCTCTTTTAAAGCGTTCTGTTTCGTGTCTGGAGAGTTTCTCATGAGTAGGCTGGCCGTTTTTCTGGTTTTATAGTAAATCGTCAGTTGTATCCTCTGATTTTTGTCTGTAGGGATAACGTTTCTATTAACAATATCTTTCAGGACCCTTTCCTCTGTTTTATGAGCTGTGGAAAATAGCAGGCGGCTTGACGTTTGCGAGGCACTACACATCAAGAAGTCAACACCAGCAATCAACAGCCAATTATTGCACAACTATATTCTACCCACCTCAAGACTCCGCTCCAATATAGAAGCATCAAGAAATATGGACCAATAGGCTTTCTACAAACACTTCTATTCAATATCCATTGTTTCGTGTTCTGTCTTGTGTTGATACTTTTAATACCCTATTAATATCCTCTAATGCCACATCATCCTTCCCACCTCACTCAAATGTAATGCCACATCACCCTTCCCACCTCACTCAAATGTAGATATAAAATCAGGGAAACGCAAGTTCTAATCAGTTGTGTATTTGTGAAGTCTTTGAAAATGTAATAAGTTTTACGAAACGCGCCCGTGTCGCGTCAGACTAGAAATAAAAATGAATTTTGGAGAAGTGATTTTTGATTTACCTCCAACAGTGAAGCATAATGTACGAAAGATTGAGAAAATTCGTGTTAGAATTATTAATCTTACTTTTTCGGTCATATTTAATAAAATATATATATATATATATATATATATATATATATATATATATATATATATATATATATATATATATATATATATATATATGCAAACAAGCCTGAATGGTCCCCAGGACTATATACAACTGAAAACTCACACCCCAGAAGTGACTCGAACCCATACTCCCACAACTGGTATGTACAGGGACGCCTTAATCCACTTGACCATCACGACCGGACATAAGGAAGTGATAGCCGAGGCTATATGAACCACTTCCCCGCCGGCACTCGGATGGTAATCTTGGGCATAGCATTTTATCAAATCACCTCATTCTTTGGGGCACACGTGAGGAACACAAATGCAAACAAGCCTGAATGGTCCCCAGGACTATATACAACTGAAAACTCACACCCCAGAAGTGACTCGAACCCATACTCCCACAACTGGTATGTACAGGGACGCCTTAATCCACTTGACCATCACGACCGGACATAAGGAAGTGATAGCCGAGGCTATATGAACCACTTCCCCGCCGGCACTCGGATGGTAATCTTGGGCATAGCATTTTATCAAATCACCTCATTCTTTGGGGCACACGTGAGGAACACAAATGCAAACAAGCCTGAATGGTCCCCAGGACTATATACAACTGAAAACTCACACCCCAGAAGTGACTCGAACCCATACTCCCACAACTGGTATGTACAGGGACGCCTTAATCCACTTGACCATCACGACCGGACATAAGGAAGTGATAGCCGAGGCTATATGAACCACTTCCCCGCCGGCACTCGGATGGTAATCTTGGGCATAGCATTTTATCAAATCACCTCATTCTTTGGGGCACACGTGAGGAACACAAATGCAAACAAGCCTGAATGGTCCCCAGGACTATATACAACTGAAAACTCACACCCCAGAAGTGACTCGAACCCATACTCCCACAACTGGTATGTACAGGGACGCCTTAATCCACTTGACCATCACGACCGGACATAAGGAAGTGATAGCCGAGGCTATATGAACCACTTCCCCGCCGGCACTCGGATGGTAATCTTGGGCATAGCATTTTATCAAATCACCTCATTCTTTGGGGCACACGTGAGGAACACAAATGCAAACAAGCCTGAATGGTCCCCAGGACTATATACAACTGAAAACTCACACCCCAGAAGTGACTCGAACCCATACTCCCACAACTGGTATGTACAGGGACGCCTTAATCCACTTGACCATCACGACCGGACATAAGGAAGTGATAGCCGAGGCTATATGAACCACTTCCCCGCCGGCACTCGGATGGTAATCTTGGGCATAGCATTTTATCAAATCACCTCATTCTTTGGGGCACACGTGAGGAACACAAATGCAAACAAGCCTGAATGGTCCCCAGGACTATATACAACTGAAAACTCACACCCCAGAAGTGACTCGAACCCATACTCCCACAACTGGTATGTACAGGGACGCCTTAATCCACTTGACCATCACGACCGGACATAAGGAAGTGATAGCCTCGGCTGAGGCTATAGAATGAGGCTGAGGCTAAAGAATGAGGTGATTTGATAAAATGCTATGCCCAAGATTACCATCCGAGTGCCGGCGGGGAAGTGGTTCATATAGCCTCGGCTATCACTTCCTTATGTCCGGTCGTGATGGTCAAGTGGATTAAGGCGTCCCTGTACATACCAGTTGTGGGAGTATGGGTTCGAGTCACTTCTGGGGTGTGAGTTTTCAGTTGTATATAGTCCTGGGGACCATTCAGGCTTGTTTGCATTTGTGTTCCTCACGTGTGCCCCAAAGAATGAGGTGATTTGATAAAATGCTATGCCCAAGATTACCATCCGAGTGCCGGCGGGGAAGTGGTTCATATAGCCTCGGCTATCACTTCCTTATGTCCGGTCGTGATGGTCAAGTGGATTAAGGCGTCCCTGTACATACCAGTTGTGGGAGTATGGGTTCGAGTCACTTCTGGGGTGTGAGTTTTCAGTTGTATATAGTCCTGGGGACCATTCAGGCTTGTTTGCATTTGTGTTCCTCACGTGTGCCCCAAAGAATGAGGTGATTTGATAAAATGCTATGCCCAAGATTACCATCCGAGTGCCGGCGGGGAAGTGGTTCATATAGCCTCGGCTATCACTTCCTTATGTCCGGTCGTGATGGTCAAGTGGATTAAGGCGTCCCTGTACATACCAGTTGTGGGAGTATGGGTTCGAGTCACTTCTGGGGTGTGAGTTTTCAGTTGTATATAGTCCTGGGGACCATTCAGGCTTGTTTGCATTTGTGTTCCTCACGTGTGCCCCAAAGAATGAGGTGATTTGATAAAATGCTATGCCCAAGATTACCATCCGAGTGCCGGCGGGGAAGTGGTTCATATAGCCTCGGCTATCACTTCCTTATGTCCGGTCGTGATGGTCAAGTGGATTAAGGCGTCCCTGTACATACCAGTTGTGGGAGTATGGGTTCGAGTCACTTCTGGGGTGTGAGTTTTCAGTTGTATATAGTCCTGGGGACCATTCAGGCTTGTTTGCATTTGTGTTCCTCACGTGTGCCCCAAAGAATGAGGTGATTTGATAAAATGCTATGCCCAAGATTACCATCCGAGTGCCGGCGGGGAAGTGGTTCATATAGCCACGGCTATCACTTCCTTATGTCCGGTCGTGATGGTCAAGTGGATTAAGGCGTCCCTGTACATACCAGTTGTGGGAGTATGGGTTCGAGTCACTTCTGGGGTGTGAGTTTTCAGTTGTATATAGTCCTGGGGACCATTCAGGCTTGTTTGCATTTGTGTTCCTCACGTGTGCCCCAAAGAATGAGGTGATTTGATAAAATGCTATGCCCAAGATTACCATCCGAGTGCCGGCGGGGAAGTGGTTCATATAGCCTCGGCTATCACTTCCTTATGTCCGGTCGTGATGGTCAAGTGGATTAAGGCGTCCCTGTACATACCAGTTGTGGGAGTATGGGTTCGAGTCACTTCTGGGGTGTGAGTTTTCAGTTGTATATAGTCCTGGGGACCATTCAGGCTTGTTTGCATTTGTGTTCCTCACGTGTGCCCCAAAGAATGAGGTGATTTGATAAAATGCTATGCCCAAGATTACCATCCGAGTGCCGGCGGGGAAGTGGTTCATATAGCCTCGGCTATCACTTCCTTATGTCCGGTCGTGATGGTCAAGTGGATTAAGGCGTCCCTGTACATACCAGTTGTGGGAGTATGGGTTCGAGTCACTTCTGGGGTGTGAGTTTTCAGTTGTATATAGTCCTGGGGACCATTCAGGCTTGTTTGCATTTGTGTTCCTCACGTGTGCCCCAAAGAATGAGGTGATTTGATAAAATGCTATGCCCAAGATTACCATCCGAGTGCCGGCGGGGAAGTGGTTCATATAGCCTCGGCTATCACTTCCTTATGTCCGGTCGTGATGGTCAAGTGGATTAAGGCGTCCCTGTACATACCAGTTGTGGGAGTATGGGTTCGAGTCACTTCTGGGGTGTGAGTTTTCAGTTGTATATAGTCCTGGGGACCATTCAGGCTTGTTTGCATTTGTGTTCCTCACGTGTGCCCCAAAGAATGAGGTGATTTGATAAAATGCTATGCCCAAGATTACCATCCGAGTGCCGGCGGGGAAGTGGTTCATATAGCCTCGGCTATCACTTCCTTATGTCCGGTCGTGATGGTCAAGTGGATTAAGGCGTCCCTGTACATACCAGTTGTGGGAGTATGGGTTCGAGTCACTTCTGGGGTGTGAGTTTTCAGTTATATATATATATATATATATATATATATATATATATATATATATATATATATATATGTCGTACCTAGTAGCCAGAACGCACTTCTCAGCCTACAATGCAAGGCCCGATTTTCCTAATAAGCCAAGTTTTCATGAATTAATTGTTTTTCGACTACCTAACCTACCTAACCTAACTTAACTTAACTTTTTCTGCTACCTAACCTAACCTAACCTATAAAGATAGGTTAGGTTAGGTTAGGTAGGGTTGGTTAGGTTCGATCATATATCTACGTTAATTTTAACTCCAAAAAAAAAAAATTGACCTCATACATATTGAAATGGGTAGCTTTATCATTTCAAAAGAAAAAAATTTAGAGAAAATATATTAATTCAGGAATACTTGGCTTATTAGGCAAATTGGGCCTTGCGTAGTAGGCTGACAAGTGCGTTCTGGCTACTAGGTACGACATATATATATATATATATATATATATATATATATATATATATATATATATATATATATATATATATATATATATATATATATATATATATATATATACATACACATACATATATATTAGTATATTTTGGTAGCAGTCTTTCCTGTAGACACATATTATTAAATATGCACACAGTTCAGTTACAACACCTAATAAGCCATATATATATATATATATATATATATATATATATATGTCGTACCTAGTAGCCAGAACTCACTTCTCAGCCTACTATTCAAGGCCCGATTTGCCTAATAAGCCAAGTTTTCCTGAATTAATATATTTACTATAATTTTTTTCTTATGAAATGATAAAGCAACCCTTTTCTCTATGTATGAGGTCAATTTTTTTTTATTGGAGTTAAAATTAACGTAGATATATGACCGAACCTAACCAACCCTACCTAACCTAACCTAACCTATATTTATAGGTAAGGTTAGGTTAGGTAGCCAAAAAAAGCTAGGTTAGGTTAGGTTAGGTAGGTTAGGTAGACGAAAAAACATTAATTCATGAAAACTTGGCTTATTAGGCAAATCGGGCCTTGAATTGTAGGCTGAGAAGTGCGTTCTGGCTATTAGGTACGACATATATATATATATATATATATATATATATATATATATATATGTCGTACCTAGTAGCCAGAACGCACTTGTCAGCCTACTACGCAAGGCCCAATTTGCCTAATAAGCCAAGTATTCCTGAATTAATATATTTTCTCTAAATTTTTTCTTTTGAAATGATAAAGCTACCCATTTCAATATGTATGAGGTCAATTTTTTTTTTTGGAGTTAAAATTAACGTAGATATATGATCGAACCTAACCAACCCTACCTAACCTAACCTAACCTAGCTTTATAGGTTAGGTTAGGTTAGGTAGTCGAAAAAGTTAGGTTAGGTTAGGTTAGGTAGGTTAGGTAGTCGAAAAACAATTAATTCATGAAAACTTGGCTTATTAGGCAAATTTCGCCTTGCATAGTAGGCTGAGAAGTGCGTTCTGGCTACTAGGTACGACACACACACACACACATATATATATATATATATATATATATATATATATATATATATATATATATATATATATATATATATATATATATATATATATATATATATATATATATATATGTCGTACCTAGTACCCAGAACGCACTTCTCAGCCTACTATGCAAGGCCCGATTTGCCTAATGAGCCAAGTTTTCATGAATTAATTGTTTTTCGACTACCTAACCTACCTAACCTAACCTAACCTAACTTTTTCGGCTACGTAACCGAACCTAACCTATAGGAGATAGGTTAGGTTAGGTAGGGTTGGTTAGGTTCGGTCATATATCTACGATAATTTTAACTCCAATAAAAAAAAAATTACCTCATACATAATGAAATGGGTAGCTTTATCATTTCATAAGAAAAAAAATAGAGAAAATATAATAATTCAGGAAAACTTGGCTTATTAGGCAAATCGGGCCTTGCATAGTAGGCCGAGAAGTGCATTCTGGCTACTAGGTATGACATATATATATATATATATATATATATATATATATATATATATATATATATATATGTCGTACCTAATAGCCAGAACGCACTTCTCAGCCTACTATGCAAGGCCCGATTTGCCTAATAAGCCAAGTTTTCATGAATTAATTGTTTTTCGACTACCTAACCTACCTAACCTAACCTAAGCTAACTTTTTCGGCTACCTAACCAAACCTAACCTATAAAGATAGGTTAGGTTAGGTTAGGTAGGGTTGGTTAGGTTCGGTCATATATCTACGTTAATTTTAACTCCAATAAAAAAAAATGACCTCATACATAATGAAATGGGTAGCTTTATCATTTCATAAGAAAAAAATTAGAAAAAATATATTAATTCAGGAAAACTTGGCTTATTAGGCAAATCGGGCCTTGAATAGTAGGCCAAAAAGTGAGTTCTGGCTACTAGGTACGACATATATATATATATATATATATATATATATATATATATATATATATATATATATATATATATATATATATATATATATATATGTCGTACCTAGTAGCCAGAACTCACTTCTCAGCCTACTATTCAAGGCCCGATTTGCCTAATAAGCCAAGTTTTCCTGAATTAATATATTTACAATAATTTTTTTCTTATGAAATGATAAAGCAACCCTTTTCATTATGTATGAGGTCAATTCTTTTTATTGGAGTTAAAATTAACGTAGATATATGACCGAACCTAACCAACCCTACCTAACCTAATCTATATTTATAGGTAAGGTTAGGTTAGGTAGCCAAAAAAAGCTAGGTTAGGTTAGGTTAGGTAGGTTAGGTAGACGAAAAAAACATTAATTCATGAAAACTTGGCTTATTAGGCAAATCGGGCCTTGAATAGTAGGCTGAGAAGTGCGTTCTGGCTATTAGGTACGATATATATATATATATATATATATATATATATATATATATATATATATATATATATATATATATATATATATATATATATATATATATATATATATATATATATGACAATGTCAGACCACGGAGGAAAAATGAAACAGGAAATTTCCTTAAGTACTTTCGTATATTAAATACATCTTCAGAAGGTCATTTTACAGATCGAGTGATGGGTATAAATAGGCAGGAGAGAGTGGTGAAGTAAGGTGAGGTACAATACTTGGACAACGCAGAAGGCCCATTGGCCCATCAGATGCACCCAATTGGCCCATCCGATGTAGCCCAATGGCCCATCTGATACAGCAGACATACAAGCATAATGCATAGGTAATTATATATATATATTATGTAATTATATATATATATATATATATATATATATATATATATATATATATATATATATATATATATATATATATTGGTGTATACTGGCAGCAGGTTTTCTTTCAAACATGTTTCATTGAATATGACCGCATATTCTGTATTTATTATTTTCTGGTTTAGGGCTTCTATCCCTCTAACTATTTTCTTAGCATCAGGGCTTAATTGGAATAGGAGTTCTCCAAAACTCATTTTCGTACTTTTAAGGTGAAGAAAAGAAGTGGTTTACTATAGAGTGTATTACACTTATTTGTATAATTTGCACGACGTTTCGAACCTCCATGGTTCATTCTCAAGTGAACAATCTTACAATACTAGTTGATTTTATACCCGCATTAGGTCAGGTGATAATACAATGAAGGTGAAAAACATGGGGGGATACATAAGGGATAAACATAGGGGCTGCAGAAGGCTTATTGGCCCATACGAGGCATCTCCTATCTAAACACAAAGATTAATCCAGTGTAATTGGCTTGTTATGTTGGACATTGTCTTCTGTGTTGGCATCGATATGTTCTTGTCTTGTCCTTACTCTCATGGTGGGTAGAGTAAATAGTTCCGTGATTTGGGTGTTCATGGTAGGTCGCTCTATTCTTATGTGAATTGCCTCAAGAATTTGTAATCTTCTTGAATCTTGGGTTTTGTCTATTATGCAAGTATTCTTGTTCAACATTTCTCTTGTTAGAGTAATGTCATGGGCTTGTCTCATGTGATTCCTAGGGGCACCAGATTGAAGATGGCATGTCAAACGCCTCGTCACCTGACCTAATGCGGGTATAAAATCAACTAGTATTGTAAGATTGTTCACTTGAGAATGAACCATGGAGGTTCGAAACGTCGTGCAAATTATACAAATAAGTGTAATACACTCTATAGTAAATCACTTCTTTTCTTCACCTTAAAAGTACGAAAATGAGTTTTGGAGAACTCCTATTCCAATTAAGCCCTGATGCTAAGAAAATAGTTAGAGGGATAGAAGCCCTAAACCAGAAAATAATATATATATATATATATATATATATATATATATATATATACATACACATACATATATATTAGTATATTTTGGTAGCAGTCTTTCCTGTTGGCCCATTAATATTAAATATGACCGAAAAAGTAAGATTAATAATTCTAACACGAATTTTCTCGATCTTTCTTATGTTTCTTTTCACTGTTCATGGTAATTGAAAAATCAATTCTCCAAAATTCATTTTTATTTCTAGTCTGACGCGACACTTGAATGCGTTTCGAAATAACTTATTACATTTTCAAAGACTTTTAGTTTACACACACACAACTATTACCTGCAAACAGTAAACAGAGTTCTTACTTATGCTATGATTTAAACAGCTTTCATTTTTCATTTTATACCCGCATTTTGGGTCAGGTGATATGTTACAACAGTTTTGGATGAGGTGAACAAAACTTTCAACACAGGATAGAACACGAAACAATGGGTATTGAAGGTGTCGGGGTTCACCATAAGAGGGTGAGCAACAGTATACAAGATGTCCTCTCAACGGTCGCACTATTAGCGATAACCGTTACTCACCGTAGCCCTGCGGGTCTTCACTCCATCCTCGCGGCGCCACTGTACGCCAGGAGAGTACCCCAGTCGATCCCCAACCGGCCTTAGTAGTTAGAGATGAGTGGAGACACAGTTTGCTCTTTCAACTGTGTGCCCGCCCCGGCAAGGGCTCTACTATTAACCACAAGGTCGCCAACTGGTGTTTCCTGTGTCCAGTAACACGTCGGTGGTTTCGTGGAATTGTGGCAACAGCGGCAAGAACACACTCAATAGATCTGATATCAGGCAGGTATGTATCTATCACTCTCACCTTTGTAATAGTTAGGTAGCAGCAAGAATTATGGAGGGGTAATACAAACGAGAAGGAATTTTGTATTTTACATAAAACTCAAGAGATCATATTCATATATCAACAGGCGAACAAGTACAAGCAGGAGTCGCTCTCTTTCTCCACATATAATTTGGGCACACTATATGGCAACACGCTCTCCCCCTCGCGTCAAATGTCAAAATCAGCTGAGCGATTCTCTCCGCGCGAATGTTCGTTTATCTGTTTGTCTGGCGTGAGGCGCCTGTTTCTTTAAATTCTCAACTATCACTGTATTAACACACAACACGATTACTGCTATAATGGCAATAGAACGAAGATGATTCACTGCACTGATCTTGAGCTCAATCACATATTTCTATAATAATGAACATAATAATTCACTATCATGGCGTAACACACTGTACTTCATATAATGATAACGAATGCTACAAGA